>NC_056747.1:39923248-39925748 GCF_019279795.1 Protopterus annectens
AATCTTCACATCATTTTGAACTAGCTCTGAACATATCTGGGAGTTTCCTCCCAGGTTTCTAACATAGCTAAAGAATGCCTTATGATTGTCTTTTGAGTCTTTAGCTATTTTTCTTTCGAAATTTGCTTTGGAAGATTTTATGAGAGCTCTTAGTTTTTTACTTATAGTGATCAAGGGTGTCTTACCTTTTAAGGATTTTGCTCTATCTTGTAGTAGCTTCCTTCTTTTGTTGTAGAGTTTGTTTATGGCTGGGGTCCACCAGACTGGACGCTTGCCTTTGGTACAAAGAGTCTTTGTTTTGCTTGGGATTGCCTTATCCATGCAGTCCTGTAGGTGCTGGTAGAAGGCATTTGTAAGTGATTCAGCGGCTTGAGTACTGTTTTCCGCCAGCTCGGGGGCCTTAAAGGAGACCACACTAGTCTTTAGAAGTGTGAAGTCGGCTTTTGAGAAGTTCTTTACTGTGGTCTTTTTTATTTCAGGTGGGGGTGGGATGAGGACCTCCAGCGAGATTAGTTTGTGGTCTGATCTCACCAGTGAGGGGTACACCTCCGGTGTTGAACATTGTGCTCCCATGTTCGTGCTGATGAGATCAAGTATGTTGTCTCCTCTTGTGGGGATGGTGACTTGTGGGGATGGTGACTAGTTGTTCCATGGCATTTGAGTTTATGAATTCCAGGAACTTTTGGGCTAGGGTGTTTGGGCTTGAGTAGTGTTCCCAGTCTATATTGGGGTAATTGAAGTCACCTAGTATGATGGTGTTTGGTGATATATTTATCCCCTCTAGTGTTTTCAGGAAGGCCATGTGAGGTTCCTGAGTTTGTGAGGGTGGCCTGTAACATGCTACAATTTGCAGAGCAGTCTTGCCTATGGTTAATTGCACCTGGATGGTCTCCGATGCATCGTGCGTTGCCACCAGTCTTGAGGTGTGGGTGTCCTTGATGAATATGGATACCCCTCCTCCTTTCTTGGTATTTTCCGGATTTTGGGGCCGGAACGCATGATATGAGGTAAAACCTGATAGCGCTGGGGTGCTCTCAGGAGCCTTGAACCAGGTTTCTGTCACAGCACAGAGATCGATGTTCTCCATACTGAGAAGGGCCTCGGTCGTGCATTTTGAGATTTAGACTTCTGGCATTGAGCAGCATTACCCTTAGTTTTTTTCCTTTTTTGTATTCTAGGGTGGTAGGTTTAGAAATTGAGCCTTGCCTAAAAAAGGCACTATGGGGGGTGGCAAGAGCCTTTGCCAATATCCGGAATCCCAGGGGTGACAGGTGCAAGCCGTCCCTTGCGAAGCAGCGTGGCTTGTCCAGCATGTCATCCCAGGCAGACAGACACTGGATCCCCTTTGAATGACACCAGTGTTTAAGCCAATTGTTAAAGCTGATCATCTTATCTCTGTATTGTGGCATCATTCTTGGTGAAGGTAGGATACTGCTCAAGGTCAGGGTCATACCTGCCTGGGCTACATAATCAGAGAGCTCCTCAAAGTTTCTTTTCATGTAGTCCAAGGAGGTACGTCTCAGGTCGTTTACACCAGCGTGGACAATGACTGAGTCATATTTGTACCTGCTGTTGAGAGACTTGAGTGCTTGCGTTATGTGGCGGATTCTAGCGCCCGACAGGCAGCTTACTGTGACCTTCTCCTTACTCAGTCTGGTGAGCGGGACGTCAGTGTGTCTGACTATGGAGTCACCAATGACTAGTGTGTCTGGCATTGTGTTTGGCCTTAAGGGCTGTGACTGTTTGACACCCTGACTGTGAGGTCTATGTGTTGCAGGTGTTGTGTTCTGAGGTGGTGGTTGTTTGGGTGTCTGCTTTGGTGGCCTCTGCTGTTTTGGTAAATTTTTGATCAGAGCCTCCGAGTATGTCTTTGTGTGTTTATGTGTATGACTTGAGGTTGTAATGGTACTATGTGAGACTGGGTCTATAGTGTGTGTGGTAACCTTCTCCTCCTGACTGGTCTTGCCAGTCCTATGTTGAGAGTGCTCAGCCTCCAGTTTGGCCGTATAGTTGCATCTCTCGCATGTATTTGTGTTTTGTGGGAGGAGGAGAGGGTTGTCTGTGTACATGAGGCAATTGTAGCATTGCCTCAATATTCCCAGGTTCACCAGCTGAGCAGGAGAGGACACTAGCAACTGATCCCTCGACATGCTAGAAGGAATAGACAAAAAAAGCTTTAAAAAAGATTCCGGGGGGACGTGGGTGACCGAGAAATGGGGGGTAGCCTTTTTGGGGTACTATCTATAACAAGAGTGCCGTATCAAGGTAATAAGTACTGTAGGAACAAGTGCTACGTTTAACAGATAGAGAATAGTCTACTTGGAGTCAAGTAGAGATGATCTTTTTAATTATAGGATACGCTGATTAGATCAGTAGTATAGTTCGAGGAAGGTAGTTTTAAGGGAAAATTTGAAGAGTGGACTTCAACAGTGGCAGCTCCACGCTAAATCGCGCTAGCAGCGTTGCTGCTTTTATACCAGGGGCTGGAAAAAGCTAGAAA
>NC_056747.1:39943248-40050579 GCF_019279795.1 Protopterus annectens
GGGATGAATTTCCCATCCAATTGTCCAAGTTGCACTTGAATTGGGTTAGAGAGGAACTATGCTTCACATGGATGGGGAGCATGTTCCATAGACAGGGTAGTCTCTGCGATACTTGCCTCTCTTTCCAGTAGGTCCTATTTATATCACAGGCAAGGTTTAAATCTTTAAAACGGGTAATTCTGGTACTGTTTATTTTGTGGATATGCAGGAGGCCCTTCAGAATGGGGTCTGACAATGCCCTGTATACCAGGCATAGATCTCCCCCAAAAGCCTGTAGAAGACAGAACACAGAGATAGGGCCTTGAAAAAGCAGGTTCATGTCAGTATTTTAAAGTTTACAAATTTGTAAAAAAAGGTAAGTTTGTGTGAGACTCAAAATTTAAGGACTAGAGAGATGTCCAAGTAAAGAAGGATAGCTAGAGAGTTCACTTAAGGTATCAAAACTGCACAACTGACGAATCAAAGAATGTAACGGCACTGTGCCAAAACTTAAAACTAGTGTATCAAAACTGCACAACTGACGAATCAAAGAATGTAATGGCACTGTGCCAAGCCTTAAAACTAGTGCATCAAAACTGCACAACTGACAAATCAAAGAATGTAATGGCACTGTGCCAAGCCTTAAAACTAGTGCATCAAAACTGCACAACTGACAAATCAAAGAATGTAATGGCACTGTGCTAAGCCTTAAAACTACAGTGAGAATTGGGGTGATTGCTGGTTTCCTTCTAGAGGCAGAATATGGGATAATGAACAGAAAACAATGGATGCAGAGTCAATTTTATGAAAGTGAAGGCTGAGAACATTTACTGCAGATGCCACTGAAATGAAGTGCCTTTATAAGGGTATAATGGAGAGCAGGTTACCCATGAAAAGGGTGGAGGGTAAAAACTAAGAAAGATTAGATTTAAAAAAGACAAGCTGCAAGTTTTGCTCTGCCAAGAACTGGAAGTTACATTTTTCAGGTTTTCTTTTTTTTTTTTTTTGGGGGGGGGGGGGGGGGGGCTCATCAGAACAGAAGAAAGCAATGACTGGTGAAGCATATTGAAACAGAGATTAAGGGGAAAAAAAACTTACCAAAGGAAGTGCTGGCTTCAGGCGACTGCATCTTTTTGAGTAGTTCATGGTCTACATGCATCATACTTCAACATAGCCCAATGCCCTTGACCTTGGCGGGCAGGGAACCTAATGGTGTCTTTGGGGTCATGCAGTTAATGTCAGCTGGGAGGGTTACCCATTCCCCTCTCATGTGCATCTTTGTATCACCCAAGGAATAGGACAGCAATGCTGACACATGGAGAATAATTCTGCCACAACAAACTCAGCCAATGTCAACCTCCCTAAACCCTGTTTGGGCAATGTCCCTCCCCATTTCCTCAGACTCAGCTGGAGATCGGCATGAGGAATGACTAGGCAAGCACCCAAGGAAGGGAACACCTATCCCTCCCCTATCAGTGCCCGAGACTCCCAGGCTACTAATCAGCCTTGGGCCACTTGGGCTGTAAGTAAAGTTTTAACCCTCTATGCCTAGGTGCTGGCTCTGTATTCTTATGCTGTAGGTTATGCAGCTTTCCCTCTAGGGAGTTAATCTGGTATAAGAAAGGACAAAGCCCTATGCCCAGATATGTAACCTAGAAACTGTTGCATTAGTACATGGGCTTATTTGCCAGATCTGGGGAACACTGCTAAACATCTGACTACTCCCACAAAGTTTCATTTTTTTAAAAAAGAAATTTCTGTGCAGAGCTTTATTTGGAACAAATTTATGTACTACATCATATGGAGGACTTTGGCTGGATAAGGGAAGAATGTGAACAGCTTTAGAAAAAAAATTAAGTGAACCTAGAAATGAAACATTGCTTACTGTACTCAAACTAATTTTGCTGGGGTTTTTTTTGCATTATACCAGTGTTTCCCGATTATCATCTGGGCTGGGTCTGAGATTAGTCATTTGTGGTCAGTGCCCTAATTCACCTATCGCATTTTAACAGGTGCGTTTTTTCTGCTGCAACTTTAGAGCAGTTTGGTATGGCAACTATTTTGTGCAGTGAATTTATTTAGCTTATTTTCAAGCCAAGGCAGTCTATCGGGACACTGTCTACATTTACTGGAAATGTGGAGAAAAGTTTATGATAAAGCTAGACAAGCATCAGTCCTTTCATTACAAACTTGCTAGATTTCTACTTGAAACTGAAGGCATCTGAGCGGATAATGTGGTCACAATCCCCTAGCAATGTTTGCAGTTAAAGTCAGTTTCATCACATGTAACATTTGCTGTCATTTCATTATAAAATTACTTTGCAGCAGGGATTATTAACAGATTAACAGCAACATTAGAAACTTAAAGCCCTTCAAAACCTTTGCTGAGCTCCATATGTTGACACAATACTAATCTCCACTTAGGATTCCATGTCTCATTGTTGCTTTCAGAATAGATGGAAGATATTCATAGAGCCAGATCCCATCTCATGAAATCATACAGGCATTCCATGGGAGATGCTCATAAGGCCAGGTTCTAGGTTGGTATAACGGTGTTTTAATCAAAGACACAGGGTAAACGGTTTGATTCTGAAGATCCCCGCCTGTATAATTCTGCAGGCATCACCATGATTCTTTTGAGTCCTAATTCCACAACATCCTATTTTGATGACATTACCTAGCCCTTCCATAAGTGGTGTGACCTTGGAGTGGAGTAGATGAAGTTAAAGGATGCAGGAGGTGAAGAAACTTTCACGAAGTTATGGAGGCAAGCCACCCACAAACTCAAACTTTTGTGATTCTACACTTTTTCAACTGGGCATGTTGATGAAACAGAACACTGCTGAATTAGAACTCAAAGAATGGTACCATATATCTTATTGTGAAAGTGGAAGAGAGGTTAGTGAAAAGAGGGGGTATGGCACTGCTCTAACAACATATAGGTTCAAAGTAATGGAGGTAATGCTTGCTTATAAACCTAACTGCAGTGCAGTAGACCAATTGGCAAAGACAGGGGAACATTACTTTAACAGGGGAACATTACTTTAACAACTATAGATGTGTAGCTCTTTCTCTACCTTAAAAATGTATACTCAAGGCTATCAAGGGAAGATTACCTACTGTTTAGCAAGTTAACTCAAGTTGTTGCAGCTAGCTCTGAGCAGATGACATATCATTAACCTGCCGTTATCTGTTTGGAACTCACTGCCTGCTGACATTACTCTAGAGACTACCCTAACTCAATTCAAGAAAAGTCTCAAGCAGTATTTCAGTTCTCACTGGTTATGTTCTTGCTCAAAGTAAACTAAATCTTTAGCAATATTTGTGTACCAGTACTTTATCACCATTTTTTTGATGATGTTTGAGCTGTCAGAGATATTACAAATTCACTAAACCAATATGTAATAATAAACAAAACCAGGAAACAAGGAGTGGAACACTTTAGAGGAGGATTCAACATACAAACATAACGGAACACAATAAGAACTAGATAAAATTGTAAATTGTTCATTATTAAATGAATCTGAACCGGACTGAAACATGGAAATGTTTAGCCATACCCACCAAAGGGTTGTACTCAAAGGCCATGCCCTAAACACACCCCACCCTGGTGATTGGCTGTCTGAACACACCCTCTTTTACCTGTATAAATGTTAGCACAGTACAGTAGGTTTAGTTGCTCAGAACAATGCTTGGAAGAAGTTGTGACTGAATTCTCTAACCTGCAAGGACTGAATAAAGGATCATTGTAGGACTTGAAGTCCAGAAGCCTTCCTTTACCAGGAACCATCTTGCATGCCAGTTTACGTTTTCTTTGTGGACCACGTTAAATTTTTTGTTTTTGTTGGTCTGTTATTTATTGGTGTTTGTAAGTCTTAAAGTTTTTAACTCTTTCTCCACAGGCCAGAACCAATCCTTATAAGGGCTATCAAGGTCCTTATTAGGACCCACTGGGATTTCACCACCCAGCCCAACCTTGATCCACAAGGGGCACAAAAGGCCTTATTAGGACTAATAAGACTGATAGGCCTTATTAGGACCCAAGGTAACCTCACCACATTAGCCCAGCCTTGACCAACAATGGGGCACACAAGTCCTTGTAAGGACTAACTGGCAATAAGGAAAGGACCACCAGCACCGTCCATTCCAAACAGGAGATACATAGGTCCTTATTAGGACCAACAAGAGATTTGTATAGCACCAACAAGAGATCTGTATAGCACAAAAGTCCTTGAGTGGACTAAAAGGGTCCTACTGAGGACCATCACCCCACAAAGGCACTTCTCAGAGCTGAAAACAGCCCGACTCAGGGCTAATGACAGCCCGACTCAGGGCTACAAAGGACCATCTCCTCAAAGAACAGCTAAGTCCCTACAAGGACTTAGACAGCAGAGTCCTTTTCAGGACTTAGACGTGGACCTCTGGGAGAAAAAGACAATTCCAGTCTAGAGTGTGCTTTCCTCTTAATACTATTTCACCTATAATTTGTGTGTGTTGTATTTATTCAACTACTTCATATGTTTGCGAAATTGTATAACTTTTATGTTTTAGAGTCTGTGAACTGTGCTTAATTTGAATTAGGTTATGCTTGCTTTTGTAACTACCTTGCAGCTTTTCTCCCCGGGCCTCCGCTGAAAATGGATATGTATCCAGTTGTAAAATAAAATAAAAAAATATCTTTTTAGTCCACCATCCTAAATATTCCTGCCCTCTTCTACACTGTATCATTGACCTGAGCAATGTATTCATGCTTCTGGGCCTCTAGTTCTATTCCCTTAAGTCCATTTTGAACGGTCCTTTTCTGGCTGCCCCCTAGTCTCCATCTCTTCCTACAGCCTCTAACTTCACCCCCCAAAATGCTCAGACAATACATCCTGCCCACATCAATGTTCCCTTTTCTCTTTTAGCATACACATTGCCTGGTAAAGCGATTTCCTCAGATTCACACAGCATGCACAAGAAGATGAAGGAACATGTACCCAAGAAAATAATGTAAAAATCATAAAAAGCTTGGATCCTTAACTCCGTTACTCATGAAGTCACAGCTCCCCTCTGCCTCTTAGAATAGGTTCATAGGTTCATACTAGGCTATCTGCCCGAGGGCATTTACAAGCCTAGCCCATAGTTTTGTGGCTTCCTTTAGTATGGGGAACTATACCCATTATTTTGCTGTGCCTCTGTTGAGCAGTGACACTGAGGTAATCCCTGGGGTATATCTGCGATCTCCCATCCATTGGTCAAGATTTCTCTTGAACAAGGCCAGCGGTGCTCTGCCTCACATATACGGGATTTTATTCCACAGCATAGGGAGTCTTTGGGTGATGAATCTATCCCTCCAGCACGCCCTATTAATAGCCGTGTCTCTCCGCCCTTGTGACTCTGACGGATCTAGATTTTTGAGGTGAAGCATATTCATCAAATCTGGGTTTGACATGGCCTTGTATGTTAGGCAAAGGTCACCTCTGAGCAGCGATGGCGACAAGTGAATAGAGCTGGAGTTCTTTCAGTCGGGCAGCATAGGACAGATGTTTGAGACCCTTTATCCTTTTGGTGAGGAACTTTGTGGCCTCCAGCTGCTGCAAGTGTCGGGTCAGATACATTCCAATGGGGCATTGTACTCAATCATTGGTCTGAGTGATGAGTATAGGGAGACTATGACCTCCTTGATCTAGATGAGAATCCCTTCATGATAAGGTGGGCAATGTAGAAGGTCTTCCTAACTACTTTAGCTACATGGGTGTCGAATGACAGACTACTATCAACCTGGGTCCCCAGGTCCCTGATAACTTCTTCTGTGCTCAGTGGATTGCCACCTATTTGGTAGCTAGGTAACCTTGTTTTTCCAAGGGTATGACTATGCATTTTTGGCATTTAACTTTAGGCCATGGCTCTGGCACCAGTTATCCGCTTCTGTGAGACCCTTCTGAAGGATATCTGTGTCAGATGTGTTTTCTACTATGTTTGCAGTCATCTGCAAACTTTGTCAGCTATAACCCTCCTGTGTTTGCTTGTACTTGAAAAGTAGATGCCAAACAAGAGTGGGCCCAGGACTGAGCCCTGTGGTACACCACTTATGACAGGCTTTGAGTCTGACATGGCGCCAGCAACTCTGACCCTGTGGGTTCTGTCACTCAGCCAGTTTGCAACCCATCTTGTGATGTATGGGTTAACATTTAAGCTGATGAGATTTTCAATGATACCCGAGTGGGGTATTGTATCAAGGCCTCGCCAGATCGAGGTAGGCTGTATGGACTGCCTTTCCTCATCAATGGCTTTGGTGACTGTTTTCAAAAGTCAACCAAGTTTAGAAGGCATGATCTGCCTTTGACAAAGCCAAACTGGGATGGATCCAAAGTCTGCAAATTCCCTATGTCTTTATTTATGAGGTCCATTATGATCCTCTCCATGGCTTTGCAGATAAGGCTTGTCAAGCTAATGGGCGGTAATTTCCAGGGTCGGTGGAGGCACCGCCTTCGTGAAGTGGGCCCACAGTTGCAGTCGCACGATCCAGAGGTAAGACTATGATTAAACAGCTGTCCTAGCTGTGGGTTTAATTCCTCGTTGAGTTCGTGGAGCACACAGCCGGGACACCATCAGGTCCCATGGATGCTGTGTTTTTGCTTTGGAGAGAGCAGTTCTCACTTGGGCGTTGGAGATGTTTGGGGTATATATCTCTCCTTTTGGGGAGGGGATAGTTTGCACTGAACCTGTCAGCCAGTATGTTGGCAATGTCTGTAGGATCAGTAATCTTCACATCATTTTGAACTAGTTCTGAGCATATCTGGGAGTTTCCTCCCAGGTTTCTAACATAGCTAAAGAAGGCCTTATGATTGTCTTTTGAGTCTTTAGCTATTTTTCTCTCAAAATTTGCTTTGGATGATTTTATGAGAGCTCTTAGTTTTTACTTATAGTGATCAAGGGTGTCTTACCTTTAAGGATTTTGCTCTATCTTGTAGTAGCTTCCTCCTTTTGTTGTAGAGTTTGTTTATGGCTGGGGTCCACCAGACTGGACGCTTGCCTTTGTACAAAGAGTCTTTGTTTTGCTTGGGATTGCCTTATCCATGCAGTCCTGCAGGTGCTGGTAGAAGGCATTTGTAAATGATTCAGCGGCTTGAGTACTGTTTTCTGCCGGCTCGGGGCCTTAAAGGAGACCACACTAGTCTTTAGAAGTGTGAAGTCGGCTTGAGAAGTTCTTTACTGTGGTCTTTTTATTTCAGGTGGGGTGGGATGAGGACCTCCAGAGATTAGTTTGTGATCTGATCTCACCAGTGAGGGGTATACTCCGGTGTTGAACATTGTGCTCCCATGTTCGTGATGATGAGATCAAGTATGTTTTCTCCTCTTGTGGGGATGGTGACTAGTTGTTCCATGGCATTTGAGTTTATGAATTCCAGGAACTTTTGGGCTAGGGTGTTTGGGCTTGAGTAGTGTTCCCAGTCTATATTAGGGTAATTGAAGTCACCTAGTATGATAGTGTTTGGTGATACATTTATCCCCTCTAGTGTTTTCAGGAAGGCCATGTGAGGTTCCTGAGTTTGTGAGGGTGGCCTGTAACATGCTACAATTTGTAGAGCAGTCTTGCCTATGGTTAATTGCACCTGGATGGTCTCCGATGCATCGTGCGTTGCCACCAGTCTTGAGGTGTGGGTGCCTTTGATGAATATGGATACCCCACCTCCTTTCTTGGTATTGTCCGGATTTTGGGGCCGGAACGCATGATAAGAGGTAAAACCTGATAGTGCTGGGGTGCTCTCAGGAGCCTTGAACCAGGTTTCTGTCACTGCACAGACGATGTTCTCCATACTGAGAAGGGCCTCAGTGCATTTTGAGATTTAGACTTCTGGCATTGAGCAGCATCACCTTAGTTTTTTTCCTTTTTGTGTTCTAGGGTGGTAGGTTTAGAATTTGAGCCTTGCCTAAAAAGGCACTATGGGGTGGCAAGAGCCTTTGCCAATATCCGAATCCCAGGGTGACAGGTGCAAGCCGCCCCGCAGCGTGGCTTGTCCAGCATGTCATCCCAGGCAGACAGACATTGGATCCCCTTTGAATGACACCAGAGTTTAAGCCAATTGTTAAAGCTGATCATCTTATCTCTGTATTGTGGCATCATTCTTGGTGAAGGTAGGATACTGCTCAAGGTCAGGGTCATACCTGCCTGGGCTACATAATCAGAGAGCTCCTCAATGTCTCTTTTCATGTAGTCCAAGGAGGTACGTCTCAGGTCGTTTACACCAGCGTGGACAATGACTGAGTCGTTTTTGTACCTGCTGTTGAGAGACCTGAGTGCTTGCGTTATGTGGCGGATTCTAGCGCCCGACAGGCAGCTTACTGTGACCTTCTCCTTACTCAGTCTGGTGGCGGGACGTCAGTGTGTCTGACTATGGAGTCACCAATGACTAGTGTGTCTGGCATTGTGTTTGGCCTTAAGGGCTGTGACTGTTTGACACTCTGACTGTGAGGTCTATGTGTTGCAGGTGTTGTGTTCTGAGGTGGTGGTTGTTTGGGTGTCTGCTTTGGTGGCCTCTGCTGTTTTGGTAGATTTTTGATCAGAGCCGCCGAGTATGTCTTTGTGTGTTTATGTGTATGATTTGAGGTTGTGATGGTACTATGTGAGACTGGGTCTATAGTGTGTGTGGTAACCTTCTCCTCCTGACTGGTCTTGCCAGTCCTATGTTGAGAGAGCTCAGCCTCCAGTTTGGCCGTATAGTTGCATAGAATAGAATCTTTTCTAGAAACTTTCTAAGAAAGTCAAATTAAGAGGTTGTAACTAGTTGTCAATTTTCCAAATCTATCTTAAGGACTACATTTACCAACCTCTAATCCTGAGGCATCACTCAAGGAATTAAAAAAAAATGGTAGAGTTTTACCATTTCCAACTCACAATCAGGAAGGATAGGCCGTCCATACCTTCTGCTTTACCACAACAATGGTTATCCCATTCCACAAGGGGGGAGCCACCATGGACCCTGGGAACTAACGCCCCATTGGCCTGGTCTGCAAGGCCATGGAATGCATCATGGAACTTATAAACAAAGACATTGGTAATCTCTAAACTCTGGACCCCACCCAGTTCGGGTTTGTAAAAGGCAGATCATGTCACCTAAACCCGATAGACTTCTTTGAAGCAGTCACCAAAGCTGTAGATGTGGGTAAGGTGGTTCACACAGCATATCTAGATCTTGCCAAGGCTTTCAGCACCATCCCCCACTCTGGAATTATAGACAAACTCACTAAACTAGGTATAAATCCCTATGTCACAAGATGGGTTGGCAACTGGCTCACTGACAGAACCCACACTGTGAAAGTAGCAGACTCCAAATCCAATGTCAGACCGGTGACAAGTGGAGTACCACAGGGTTCAGTCCTGGGTCCTCTCCTGTTTGGTATCTACTTCACAGGCTAACACAGAAGGTCTTTGGCTAACTAAGTTTGCAGATAACTGCAAACTAGGAGCCATAATCGAAACTCCTAACGATGTGGACATCCTACAAAAGGGCCTCACTGAGACAGATGCCTGGTGTCAAAGCCATGGCCTCAAGCTCAATGCTAAAAAGTGCATTGTCATCCCCTTTGGTAAAAACTCTGTACCCATGAACTACAACATAGGCGGTAACACCGAAAGTGTGATGAGACCTTGGGACACAGGTGGACAGCAGTCTCTCCTTTGATAATCACATCGCCACAGTAGACAGGAAATCCTTCTACATGGCACACCTCATCACAAAAGGTTTCTCATCCAGAAAAAATCATTGTTCCCCCTCTACTCATCACTCAATAGACCCATTATAGAGTACAACGCCCCTTTTGGTATGTACCTCACAAGACATTTACAACTGAAAAGGCCACAGAAATACCTCACAAAGAGGATTACCGGCCTCAAACAGATGCCCTACACAGACAGTCTCAAAAAACTCCAGCTTTACTTCGTCACATATCGCCTACTAAGAGGTGATCTCTGCCTAACATACAAAGCTATGTCAAACCCAGAGCTGTTGGACATGCTCCACTTAAAGAATTCCCAATCCCTCCGAGCTACACGCTCTAGGGACCTAAACCTTGTCACAATAAACAGAACATGCTGGAGGGATAGATTCCTGTCCCAGAGACTTACTCTGGAATAAACTACCTATCTATATCAAACGAAGCTCCGTACTCTTCAAGAAAAAGCTTGAGGATTTGATGGGAAATAGGAAATTCACCCCGGGGATCACTTCTGTGGCTCTGCTCGACAGTGGCACAGTAAAATAATGTTCTTAGGTGGCAAAAGCCAGGGTACCTTTTTGGCTGGGTTTGTATAGGCCCTAGGGCCGATAGCCTAGTACCTACCTATGAACAAAATGTTAATTTCTTGTTCTTCTTTTCTCCAATGGTCCACTGGTCCCTATCCAAACTAGATATGCAGAATCTGAAAAAAGCACTCTTCGCTAACAAAGACTGAAGGAATACTAACTGCACAAACTCTAATCGTGCCCTAACTTAGGAAAGATGTCCATTTCCATCATGGTATTTTAGAAACCCACAAGGCTTAGAAAAACTAAACAGTGACAAGTCATTTATTTCCTTTTTTCCAGTAATCTCACGTTGATTTCTTCTACATTCCCCAAGGCATCTTAAAAATCATTCTGTTTACACAGAAACAATTTTAGTGAAGATTTTGTGCAAACTTGACGTTTGGAGGAATCTCAAAGAATTATGAGTGCACTATAGGTACACGTGAGAAGTCTGGGTTTCATTGATAAGTACTGAAGTAAAGCTAGGGTCTTGGCTCAATATCAGCCTCTTTGTAAGTGTGCGTCACTCCTGTATAACCTGACTTTCTATGGAGTCTGCATGAAGATGCAACACTGTGCTGAGCAGCCATGATGACTTATTCAAAATATATTCCATACTCATGCGGAATAAAGAGAAATGAATTCTACTCTTTGCTCAAGCATTTGACAGGTTACACTGTGGTATCATGAAGAAAACTCTGTATGATGGCACTGCAATCCTTGCTTCTTTACACAACAGTATTCCGCCTGAAGGAATATCAATGAAGTTCAGTATAAATGCTGTGCATACATTTGGCTACCTCTGCGAGACATAGCAGCATTCTATTTTATTGGTTACACCTGGCATTGTCTCTGCATACTGAGTGCCTGTGGAGGAAGGCCAGGTGCCCCATATATCTATTGTATGAAAATAAATGCTATTATTCCACAAACAGATGTGCAATACATAAAGCATTGCCCCTTGTACCTTGCACCACACATCTCAATCATGCAATGGTAGTGACTTTACGTTCTCTTTCAACATACATGTTGTCATTTCCTCGTACACTGTGTGCTGAAAGGCTCAAGGCCTGTGATTTCACCTTGCACACCACACAAGCTAAACAACACCACTGCTGTAGATAGTCCTGTATTATGAAGCACAGACTACTGAGTGTTTTTGCATCAGTCACCACAGTCCACATATAAAACAGCAAAATGAGGAACTACAGCCTCCAACTTTGAGCCTTCCATTATACAGACCTGCCACAAGTGCCGGTTAAGCTATGGCAAAAGGAAGAATATATGCAATGCAAAACCAAGTGCAAATGTGCGTGCACGCATGACAGACTCCTGTTCAAAAAAGAATTCTACTCTTTGTCCAGGTGTCATGCTGTGCAGATGTCACCGATCTAATAACAGGCAGTGTAACTTGAGCCATCCTGCAGATCTTATCACAGAGAATTCCATGAAATCTGCATTTGTACTTGAGGAGTCAGTTTCCAAATTTTATCTCCATTACACACCACAGTAGAACTACGGAATACTCAAAGAAAGCCCATCCTCTAAAAATGGAAACAAACTCCAAACTATTAAAAAATCAAAATATACAGCAAAGACACAGACATCCCACAAGCAGAATCCCCGACTCCCAGTTGCTGCATTCACAAAGTACACAAAAACATAACCCAAGTCCTGTATACCTAACAAAATCTCTGGGGAACCAAATCAATAAGCCTAAAGGCCCCTGTCTCAAAAGTGATGTACAATGCGAATCTAGAAAAGTAATAAAAGTTACCAGATTAACTGACAAGTCAAAGGCTGCTGAAGTGGGACAAGCTGCGGGTCTGCTTGAAGAAGCAACTTTTTTCAGAAAATTCTGAGTGTAATACATTAATACCTCCTTTATTTTGAAAACCTTGCATTTATCTACAAAGTTGGTCATCTCTGTGTTTTCGGAACAATAACTCAACAAACCAGGTTAATTATTTAGATAATTACACTTGAGTACAAAGTTAGCTTGAATTCAGCGATATCTCAACAAACTGGTTTAAATACTTACATAAGCACTGAGTTAGTTTAAATTCCTACAGACAGCACAATAAATTCTTGGAGAAGGGGTTACATTATTTCAAGAGTACAGACTGACACAACCTATGTGTCTATGCGTTATATAGTGTAAGAGGCATAAAGGAGGTGGGGTCATATTGTGCCAAACACATATGGGGGTGGAGTTATACAGTGCCAGAAGCATACACAGTGTGGGAATGCATTACTTAAGGGGGCGCACCCAGGAACCGGCACAGGTGGTGCTTGAGAAGGGGAACCATCGACAGCACTGTTCTCCAGTCCTGTAGAAACACCACTTAAGATGCCCTGAGTATATACAGAATTTACAATATAGGGGAACACTGAGAACTCTGCAAAATATATTGCTTACATCTGCACAATATGTAACTGTTCACAGTGGATTTCAGTGTCATGTGTAGTAATGAGTGACATAATCCAGAAATTAAACAACCTCTGAAATCTACATTGTTAATTTCTCCATACTCATTTCAACTCTGACTAATATTACAATAAACACAAACTCCTGCAATGTCACAAGACTGTACTGGCTTGTACCAACAGGACTGATTACAGTGCTCTAGTCATACAACAGCAGTAATTGCTACCTACGTAGGACATAATGGAATATTAAGTTAAAGTCTGTTTGAGTCGTGGCATTACCTAACAAAACACTGATGACACGTGAGGCAGACTTTGGAGCAAATACTTCCCCACACCACCGGGGTGCAAAGGCACTCTAGCCCGGGGAGGTGCAAGAGCACCACCAAGGGTTTTTAAACTGCATGCTACTTATAAATAAAAACTAAGGGCTCGTTTCATCAGTCTCGTATTTATCTGATCATTATACCCTGACAATTTATCCTCATTCAACTTAATTTGCCAACGACTGCACACATTTCTAGATAAGAAATATTACCTCCCCCTTACAGCAGGAGTAATAACATCCACTCCAAAAATAAACATTTCCGGAAAGCTGTATAAAACAGGTATCATACATTTTGCTGTTTGCATAACAGTACGGCTACACCATGTGTGGGACCCCAAGCAGCGGTACCAAACTGCATGAGACCCCTGATGAGCTAGACCTCTTTATAATGGTCAAGTGTCCCGGGGGACTGCTGCGTAAAAGCAGACATGGGAGCGGATAAACAGGAGAGAGACTTGGGATTCCGGATAACAACAGGACTGTCACAACAGATGCTCCCCGTCTTCTCCGGGGAAAGTGTCCATCTGCTGAATCCTATTCGTGCTCTTGTCTTCTACTCAAAAAATAATAAAAAAAGCAGACACAGAAGAAGGACTGCTTCCCTGACCAGTTACACAGCACACCACCACCTGCATTCACAGCAGTACTAAGGCTCATTCATTCCCGTTCACTTCGCGATGGGTCTGCCTTACGTGGAAGCACTTTACCTAATGGCAGTACCCTCTTAGGTACATCTCTTACCTGGCAATCATGCACGTAACCTAAAAACAAACCGCCACATCCCTTCCACTCGTCCCAAAAAATCTGCTCCTTCTGTTTTAATCAGGGCAGTAAATGACACTCAAATATAGACTTGGCATTCACTAACAAACTGCCTGCTGGGAACACCATAATCATAACATCCCACAGTCCAAACACACATACTCGTGTTGCCCATCTGGTACAGACATGTTACGTACCTTCCGTCACATCACCTAAAGTAAAAAGCCTCTCTTCTTCGGCTTCTCTCCTCCTCCCCGTGTAATGCTATTTCCACGTGACCGCAGCATCACGTGCTCCCGTGTTACGTTTCGCACCGCCTCTCTGTTCGCCGAAATAAGCCGCGAAGAGATTCACCTTTTGATGGGGTGTTAGGACAGGTCTCTTATAGCTAGGGTGATATTTGGGACTGACTAGTGCATTTAGTTACTTTTTTCTGTGGAAGGTGATCGACTTCATTGCTATGTGACAGATAACTACGTATAAATGTGGTAGACGAGCTGCTAAACAGTGACTAGGGTATGTAATCTGACATTTTTTTAATTAAATATTTTCTTAGGTTTGATGTTATGGTAGAGTAGAAATTGCCTAAAGGTGTTAAGAAATGTCACTTCCTGCGCACACTAAACTTAGACTTTCTCACCCCCCTCATTACTAACACGTATAAAATATATTTGTTTTGGGTGGGGGGTGGTACTGACATTTGAACTCTCTTTTTAAGAAGTAGGCCATTCTGTCAATTTCCTTTAAAATGCGCCGACTTTTAACACCTAATCCAATAAAGTTGTGCATGCGTATTGTGTATGTAGAAATTTTAGCACATTAATTTGTAGTTGTAAATCTATAGACGTTTGTGCACTTTCCAGATTCCTAGTCTATACAGTGACTTCATTTTTAAGTATACCTCTCAACTGTTCCTGGTTTTGACTCGAATTTAGCTCTGTCCCTTTTAATTCCACCTAAAACTGGTTATATTAACTCACATTTTATTCTGTCAAATTTTCAAGTTAATAACACTAATATTTAAAAACGATTACTTCTGGATTTGTCCCTAATTTTGATAAGATTTATCCCTGATTGGTTAAGAGCATTGTTTTAAAGGTACTCCTGCTGTATAGCCAAAAAAGAGAAACACATTGGTCTCAAATTTGTATTACTGAGAATAAATTTAAGTGTTAATTCGGTAAGTGGTATTATTTTGGGATGGTTTTCAACTAGGATCTGAGACCTAGGGAAGATGGCATAATACAGGAATGGGGGCAGTTGTGCTTTAATTTTACAGGCTAGGCTAACTGATCATAATTGTCCCTTTTCGGCAGAAATTATACATGTATTACAGCATAGTTTATTAGCTAATGATATACAAAGTAGGCGTAAGAAAAATAACATACAAAACAGGAGGTGGAAGGTGAAGGTACACACAAGTAATCATAGCTTTTAAGACTTTCCTGGCAAACAAATTACAGTAAAATAGATAATTTCAAGTGTATACAGTATGCAGGCTTTCTGGGTATAGGTTAAATAATTTTAGGAGTATGTAGTACATTATAGTTGTAGTTTTGCATATGCATGTACTTTGGTACATTTAATTTATAATATAGCGTTAAGTTGTAAAGTAAAAGAAGAAAGACTTCTGGGTAGCACTTGATTTTAGTAACAATAGGAAGGCAAGGTTAGAATAAGCAGAAGAGGAGTGAAATAATGAAGGAATAGAGCAAATATTCATTGTATAATAAATAGCCTGTGGTCACTACATCTAACCTCGATACTGCAGGAGCTCTGCCACAAGGCTGTACTCCTGTAAGTTTACTGAGAATTTTGTCAATGTATATTATTAGACTGTGGTCACTACATCTAACCCAATATTGCAGGAGCTCTGCCACAAGATTCTACGCCTATAAGTTTACTGACAATTTTGTTATTGTATAATGAACTTGGCTGTCTATTAACTTTAATCAGTCAAACACATGCCTGCTCTGTGATTGAAAGTCTATGTGAAATAATATGTCCACTCCAAGGCCTCTTACTAAGTTGGCATTGCCCCTTTTTCTACACCAATAGACTGTATACTGCGTATGCCAGTTATTTAGCCTCAAGAAATGACAGAAAACCTGTTTTACTTTGTATATCTTTGTTACTTGCTTAGTACTGGCTATAAACTAATTCCTGTGTTATAATTTGACCTGAGGGTGGGATGGTCATTGTAGTAGATTGTATTGCTAAGTATCCTCTCAGTGTTGTCTTCTCTTACACTCAAGTCACTGTCTTCCATTATAGAGCAAGTATGCATCAAATGTTATTACATTTCTATATTTTCTAAGACTGTAGAATAGTGAAAAGACGTTGGTAGTGTATTCTATATGTAACAATTTTATTCACATTGATTAAGCAGCTTTATGTATGCTGAGTGTGTTTCCCTTTAACACATATGTATGTAATGTGACTTGCTAGTATTCTGGTTTGTGTGTGTGTATGTGTATATATGTGTGTGTGTGTGTGTGTGTGTGTGTGTGTGTGTATGTGTGTGTGTGTGTGTGTGTGTGTGTGTGTATATGTATATATATATATATATATATATATATATATATATATATATATAGGTCTACTTTGTTTTGTTGAATTTAATTTCATCCCGACCACTTCTCTGAAAACTCAAATTACTGAAAACTAATTGCACTGAACTGCAGTTAGTATATATGGCACTATGTAGAGTACTGTAAGGCATGTAAAAGGTATATGCCCTTTTCCCCACTGTAGTGCAATCCTGGAGTTAGTATATATAGTTAGGGGGTGTGGGGGGAGGGCTTGCATCTCTTTTAAACTTATTTATACTGGCCCATTGATGGACTGTCCATGGTGATAACACTTCTGTACCAAATACTGCAACAGTGAAGAGAAGGACATTAACTGTTAAGGTAAGATTTTACACAACTGTACTTTGTCACTTTGCTTTGTCATCGCTACCATGCATACCTCTCAACTGTCCAGATTTTTGCTTAATATTTTTGGTTTGTTCTTCATAAAATTTTGATATTTTTTTTTCTGGGAAATCGCTGAGGATTAAATTTACTAAATAATGACACATTTGAGTTTGACTGCTTATCCTTCAGAAAATGCACACTAAAAATTATGTTATTCTAGCAACTTTCTAAGTTTGTAAGAGCAATATTTAAAATTTGTTTCTATTTTTGGGTGCTTGTACCCCATTATTATAGGCTGTGTCCAGATTTACTGTACTAGGAGGTTGATAGGTATACAGTCATGCAGGTACAGCAAGTTGGAATGGAAACCGTTTAAATGTTACCATGTAGGTAGGACTAATCACTGTCAGACCAGGAATCAGACGCTTGTTAAGTACTGCAAACTATTAGAAATGCCAAAAGCTGTACAGTATAATTTCAGTTATTTGTTTATATATAACAGTAGAACTAGAAACAGATTTATACAGATACAAGGTTAAAAGAGAAAGAAGTGTTTGAAAACATAATTTAATGCAGTTACTCACTAAGGTGTGGCATGTACACTAAGAAGTGCATTTGGCTAGTAGCTGAAATTGGCAAAAAATAAAATATGAAGTGAAGGAAAAGATGTGTATACTAATTAAACTTTACATGCTTCTACAGATGTACAATCAGCCCACTCATAAAAAATAGTGCATTTGTCTAGTAGTGTTCAGAAGTCCGCCCATATCAAAACTAGAAGCTGAAAAAGAAACAGAAGAGTGTCTACTAATGCTCCAATCTTCTGTCACACACTTGCTTTCTATGGAATTAGCAGGTCAGAAAGTGACAACACAAGGCTAGTATTCAAAAAGCAGAACACAGTAAAACGTGAAATGAAAGAAAGAGAAATATGGGTTCCACTACTGTTTGCCTGACTCGGATGATTTCTATAGGTAGAAGCTATGTCATAAAATTGTTGTAGTTGGCCAGGATTCACTGTCACCACAGAATACAATATGAAATGAAAGAAACAAAACACTCTGCATACTAATGTTTTAAAAGTCATGCATTACCGATGTGCTTTGTAGAGTAGCAGCAGTCAGGTTGTAAAATGCCTGAAAGGCTACTTTTCTGAATGGGTAAAATGTACAGATTAAACTAATGATTAAACTCTGTACCCATGAACTACTACATAGGCAGCAATCTACTTAACACCGAATGCTTGGTAAGAGACCTTGGGACCCAGGTGGACAGTAGTCTCTCCTTTGATAGTCACATCGCCACAGTAGTCAGGAAGTCCTTCTACGTGGCACACCTCATCATAAAAGGGTTCTCATCCAGAAAAAAAGAGGTCATTGTTCCCCTCTACTCATCACTCATAAGACCTGTTATAAAGTACAATGCCCCTTTTGGAATGTACCTCACAAGATATCTGCAGCAGCTGGAAAGGCCACAGAAGTACCTCACAAAGAGGATTACTGGCCTCAAACAAATGCCCTACACTGACCCCCTCAAAAAGCTCCAGCTTTACTCTGTAGCATATCGCCTACTCAGAGGTGATCTCTGCCTAACATATAAAGCTATGTCAAACCCAGAGCTGTTGGACATGCTACACCTAAAGAAGTCCCAATCCTACATGCTCTAGGGACCTAAACCTTGTCACCACAATAAACAGGACACGCTGGAGGGATAGATTCCTGTCCCAGACTTCCTATACTCTGGAACAAGTTATCCATCTATGTCAAGCATAGTTCTTCATTAGCACTCTTCAAGAAAAATCTTGTGAGTGGATGGGAATTAGGAAATACACCCCAGGGATCACTTTTGTATCTCTGCTGGACAGTAGCACAGGAAAATAACTTTCTTGGGTGGCGTAAGCTATAGAACCTTGCTGGCTAGGCTTACGTAGACCCTTGGGCCGATAGCCTAGTACCTACCAATGAATGGCTCACAGGAGAGCTGTTTGTTTTCTGTACAGCTGCAAATTGAGATGGACTTTTAACACCTCTGACTTCCTGCAGGCAGTCTTCCCCCATCCCCCTCTGTCAAAGGTGATCATGCTCAGAAAGGTAAACCTGAAATGTAAACAAAGGCTGAATCAAAACAAAAAATCCTTGTCCCTTTAAGAACAAGTGTCCACTTCTACGCACTACTACTGATTAGATCAAACTAAATCGTAGTTAAGGAAAACACTACTTATTTATAACCCACATTCCAAAATCGGGTATTCTGAAAAGCATAACATACATATTATTAAAAAAAAATGACTCAACTAAAACTGATTTCAGTTAACTAATGCAATAAAGCCTTCAAGTCTGTGAGAAGAACAAAAATCATAAATATGGGTAGATAAATAAAAAGAGCTAACTAAATAGATACAAGAAAAAACACACAGTTATCTTCACTTATGGAAGTAATGCCTGTCCCTCCATGTAAACTGTAGGCATATGACTTGCTTAGTTAGCAGTTGTCTTGGTTACTAACTGCATGATTAATTAATGTGCTTACTGTTACCATTCTATCTAAGCTTATATGCCCACACTGCATGATGAGAAAGTACTTTATACTAACTTCTTACAAGTAAATTTATGCAGTACTTTTGTAGCATTAAAGAATACTGGGAGGACATAGATTAAGCTTCAGTGTTGTTGGAATATGTTTACTGTTCTTTCTTTGAATGTATTTTTTACGCTGGTAACAGAAAAGTTCCTTTACAAAGTATTTTTGCTGTTGTGTGCAGGACTTCCCACCACAGGAAGTGCAAAACGGAGAACACTGACTCTGACTTTGGATTACATCACGCCGTTTCCCCTCACCTGACCATTACAGTGCAGATTGAAGGTCATCTGAAACCTACAATGCCAGTATCTGACAGGAGGAAACGCACACCAAAGGAAATGGTTGACATTGCTGAAACCATGCCTAAAAAGCAACATTTTTGGTTTGGCTCCAAGAAGAGCACATCATCTCATCCTTTCTGTTGTAGTTCTGAAGACATAACAGACGTCTCACATCCTTCCACTAGCAGTGCAGTTGTAAGTACCCAAATTAAAGCTGAGATGGATGCTGCATGTGACATGTCCACTAGTCAAACACTAGATACTCTTGAAAACATTGATGTAAGCATCCCTGCCACAACCAGCAGTGCAAGAGAGAGTGTACAGAAGATGAAAGTTGAACTGGATTACCACGTCTCCTGTGAAAACAGTGATGGTACCAACTGCACATCAGGGGCAAACGTTAATGTTCCAACCACATATGCTACCTACACAGAGTTTCAAGACACAAAATATCAAAAAACTGAAATTTCTTTGCCTCTCGATGCCATTCCAGGTCCTTCTGCTACCACAGCAGGTATAATTACCCAAAATGTTAAAGTAGAAACAGATTCTGCATGTGACCTCTTCAGTAGCAAAGCAGTAGAGACTTTTGAAAGCATTGATGTAAACACACCAGCCACAGCTACAAATGAAACGGTATGTATACAGAAGGTAAAAGTTGAACAGGATTTTGATTATCATGTTTTCTGTGAAAACACTGAAGCTGCCATTTGCACACCAAGGACAAGTTTTGATGCTCCCAGTACGTGTGTTACCAACACTGACTTACCAGATGTAAAATGCCCAAAAACTGAAATTTCTTTGCCTCTCAATGAAATAGCATATTGTCTGAACTGCAATAGTCCCGGTGGGTAGAGAGTCTTGAAGGGCCTGCAACGCTAAAAGCACCACTCTCATTTCCAAGACATTTATGTGCAGGTGGCTTTCGAAAGGCTGCCATGTGCCCTGGAAGTCCTGCCCTGAAAATGCCCCCCCACCCGATCAGGGAGGCATCCGTTGTCACAGTAGCCACAGGAGGAGGAAGGACAAAGGGTCTGCCCTGAAGAACCTGAGGGGAGACCATACACCACGAAAGGTGTCTTTTGCATGACTGAGTGATTAGAATGCTGTGTGACATTGAAAGCTGCTGAAAGGACCACTGGGAAAACAGCATCCATTGCAGGTTCCGCATGTGAAAGCGAGCTAGGGGGAGTAATGTGATGGCTGCTGCCATGAGACCTAGGGTTTTTAGTACGAATCTGGCCTGGACTCTGCTCTCTTGTAGTAGGATTCGAACATGACCTCGAATGTCTGAAACCCTTTGTACAGGCAGTTTTGTTGACAGTTCGACAGTATTTAAAACGGCGCCTATGAAGGTAATAGACTAACAAGGCGACAAGGCAGACTTTGGAATTTATAGAGATACCTAGCTCGTTGCAAATTTGGAGGGTATAATCTCTGGAATGAAGTAGCTGACGCTTGGTGGTGGCAGTAAGGAGCCAATCGTCTAAGTATGGAAACGCCTGGAATCCTCTTCGTCTCAGGTGAGCCGCAACCACTGCCATGCATTTGGTAAACACCCTGGGGGCTGTGGTGAGGCCAAAGGGCAGGGCTCTGAATTGGTAGTGATTGGCTCCCATCCAGAAGCGGAGAAACCTCCTGGAGCGCCTGTTCATTTTGATATGATAGTACGCATCCTGAAGGTCTATAGAGCACATCCAATTGTCCTGACCCAGGAAGGGTAGAATGGACTGAAGCGTGACCATCTGGAATTTCGTTCTTTGAACAGACTTGTTCAGCCTGCTGAGATCCAAAATAGGTCTCCAGTCCCCTGTCTTTTTTGGTACCAAAAAGAACTTGGAGTAGACTCCGGATCCTTGCTGGGACTGGCTGGATGGCTCTTTTTTTTCTAGCAGCTTTGAAATTTCTAGTGCTGCTTGATCCCTCAGACCGGGTGGAACGTCTGGAAGGGGCCCTTTTGGCAGTTGTGGGGTATGAATAAATGGAATTTTGTAACCCTCTGATATGATCGACTGTACCCAATTGTCTTGCGTGAGGGAATGCCAGGCTTCTGGGTACAGTGATAGTCTTCCCCCGACTGCTCCCAAAGGTAGACAATTGGCCAGCTCCTCAGGGGTGCTGGAAGGGTTTGTCAGAGAAAGATTCCCTGCTACCCTGATTCTGCGGACCCCCCCTGCCCCTCGGGCGGCGTCAATTATTGTTCCCTCCTCTGGAGGGAAGCTCACCACGTGCATCAGGCAGTACTCCCTGAGGTTTGCGGAACCACATTTTTCCACCTTTCTGACCCTTGGGGTATGGTCTAGAAGGGGTAGAAAAACGGACTCTTACGGCAGAGAGAGTCTTGCCCTCCTGCTCGCACCTGGTCAATGTATCTTTCACTTGAGGTCCAAACAAGGCAGAACCATCAAAAGGGGTGTTAGTGAAGGACGCCTTGAAGGGGTCAGCAAAATTGCAAAACCGCATCCAGGCGTGTCTCCTTAGAGCGACGCCCATGCCTGCAGCCCTACTCGCTCCATCGGCTGCATAGGAAATGAGCCGCATGGAGGAGTTGACAATAGAGTTTAGGGTCCCCGGCTGGGAGTTAATCTTTTCCTGAGACCCCGCAGCTGATGGGTCCTGTAAGGTATCACCCGGTTCCCTGAGAAGGTCTCTCTGGAGACGGGTGAAATGGCACAAATAATTCAGCGAACGCATAGCAAAGGTCGCTGATGAAAACATCCGCTTGCCGTACCTGTCCATAGTCCTAGATTCCTTATTAGGAGGATGGACAGGCACTGAAGGATCAGCCAGCTCCTTTTTAGTGGCCGCCGCCACCACCATGGCATCAACAGGGACGCCCTTAGTTAGAAACTGCTTGTCAGAAGGGGCTGTAATAAATTTTGTAGGCCTCCGGGGAGTTGGTTCCATAGTATCTGGAGCCGTCCACGCCTTTCGAGCCACCACATCCATAAGCGGGTCGAAAGGCGGAGACACCCAGGAGGTGGAGGGGCAAGAACCGAACGCATCCAGGTACACCGACTCATCCTCAGAAGGGTTAAGGGCAGACCAGTTTCCCCTCTGCTTAAGAATCTCCAGGATGTCAGAAAATGAGACCTCCTCAGAGGGGGACCCTTCTGAGTCATCCAAGTCAGTGTCCGATGTGACTGACTCAGGGGAGTCTATATGCTTCCTCTTGCATTTTCTCTTTTGAGGGGGCTCCCCTGAAGGATCAGGGGAAGCCTCTGAAGAGGAGGAAACGCCCAATGGGGCTACCTGTAGCATCGGTTCTCCATGCTCGGGATCGAGAGAGCGGGTAGAGACTGAAGTAGGCACCATAGAGGGAGGAGCCGAAGGAACCGACCGTGGAGCAGGCACAGGGGCCAGCACACTCCTCATGACTTCAAAGGCACCCCTATCAGGCAGGGAAGGGGGTCCCCACTCCAAAGAGACAAGGACTCTACTCCTCCCGGCACCGAGAGGGACGGCTCCGAGGCCGATGTCAGGACCGAACCCACCTGTGCCGAAGCTCCGAGTGGGAGAACGGGGTCGGACAAGGGTCCGATGCCACTCGCCCCCTCGGAGCCGACAAGAGAGTCTCGGCACCCGGATCCCTCCAAGGATGGAACCAAGGAAGAGATCGGAGCCGAAAGGGGTGGTATCTGCTCCGACGTTCCGACGGTCCTGACCCCTACAATCTCTGGCTCTGAACTCACAGGAAGAGTCGGAGGAGGAATCGAAGAGGGAGTAGTGAAAGCCACTGCCTGATGAGGAGGGCTATGCAACATTTGGGCCAGTGCCTGCGACTTAAGTAGTCTGCTAACCACCCTCTCGAGGTCATGGTCTGACAGCCTGGAAGACCGAGAGGAATGGGGCCTGTGACTCCGCTCTGACGACAAGGGAGACTTCGGAGCCGAATGGACCGATTCCAGGGAAAGAGACCTGGAACGCTTCTTGCTCGAAGATGGCTCCGACAGCAGAGTCGGAGCCGACTGAGGCCTCGAATCATCGGTTCCGGCCGGAACCGATGCAGTAGAAGTAGCAGCACCGCTCTGCGATGGCTCCGAACATGGAGCCGACAGTTTGGCGGGCTTAGAAGGTTTACCCGATGAATGCTTAGCCAGGGAACCTTCAGGCTTTAACAAGCCTCTCAAAATAAGTTTATTCCTGCGTTCCTGCAGGACTCTTGGACTGAACGCATGGCAAACAGAACAAGAGTCCTGCAGGTGCAGAGGGCCCAAGCAATACACATAAGAAGTGTGACAGTCTGTCAGAGACATCTTCTGACAACACGAGTCACACTTCTTGAAGCCCGAGACCTTAGTGTCTTTAGACATCCTAACTAAGGGAGGTGTAGTCCCAATCAGTCCAACACACACACACAAAAAGGTTTTAACAGACCAGAAAAATTAAATAGAAACCCCACAGATATTAGTACAATCTAAATAGCACACACAAACTATTAGAGACAAAAAAGAAGGGGATAGGCCAAGGGCCTAACTATTAGAAGAGGGTAAAAAAATATTATCAGAAACTACCTAATGGGGAATCCTAAACAGGGATCTAAAGGGTAGTAACTAAAAAAAAAAAAACACTATCGCTATGTTTTTAACCAAAATATCTGACTAAAACCAAGAAAAAATATTAATACAACCTGAGCTGGCAAAAAGATGCAACTTCGTAGCTGAAGCGGCAAACGAGATCTGGGTATATCATGCCTAGCGTTATGGGACCTAGGAAAGCCTCGAGCTGGTAAAAATAGCTCTCGAGCTTTAGTATTAGGCCGAGTCGGAGCCGAGGTTCGGCTCCGAACCCATCCAACAAGAATGAAGGCGAGATTGACAACTTAACATCATGTTTTACTCCGAGAAGGACTGCCACTTCATGGGAAAGAATAACAGGAAAAATAACTTGAGACAGAGGATGCTGCCAAGGACAGGTGTCTCAGAACTGCTGAAGTTGGCTGTAGAAAACATGCCAGAGAGCAGCTTCTACAGAATATTTTGGAGGAAATTACACCAAAATTCAGAAATAGATGAATTTCATGACATAACTCAACATAAGGAAATAACAGTATGTGTGAGATGAATATTACTACCACAGTTTATTATGTGCATGAGATGGAAGGGAAACATATGCTGAAATATAAGTTCATTAAAAGATGTTTTCATAAGGTATAATTTTCCATTGAAAAACATGAGTGGACAAACATATGGGTGGAGTAGTCTTCGTGTGGGTCATTTTTGGAATAGATACAGACTATGAACAGAAAATGTAATTGCTCTGAATGTCTACTGTGTCAATAACTGTCATACTTGATGATGCAAAGGTGTATGGGGAAAAGACATTGCTGTTGAAATAAGCTTTTATTCAAGATGCTAGTATACTAAACTGTGTGTAACCTACAGAATATCTCATTTCAAAGGTATAATAGCAGGAGCTGAAAAGCAATGTGTAGTTGAGAGAACTATTTTTACTTTGTCTGGCAAAGCAGACAGCAAGAACAAACCTTATACAATGCCTGCTCATTGCTGTTTAAAATCAAGCATGCTGATTGGACAGCCCAACCAGCCCATTGTAAATTGAGTATATATCAAAAGAAAAAAATCTGGACTTTCTCTTGGCATGTGCTGAGAGATGGCAATATATGATAAAAATTAGGTATATTCTGTAAAACTGAAGAAATATAAAGAAAATCGGGTTAGTTTCTATTTCTCCACTAGCCCTTGTAAAATCCTGACTTTTTAAACATATTAAAAACACACACACACACGTAGCAGAGGAGATTCCTATTTTTTTTTTCTGTTGCTTCTCCTGCACTGATGTATTGTACAAGTGTAGGAATGCATAGGTTCATAGGTGGGTACTAGGCTATCTGCCCAAAGGTATTTATAAGCCTAGCCAGAATGTGTTGGCTTTTGCCATCCCCTATGATTAGTTCACTGTGCCTCTGTCCAGCAGAGCCACTGAAGTGATCCCCCGAGGTAAACTTTCTGTTTCCCATCCACTCGTCAAGGTTTCTTTTGAAGAGTGTTGGCGAGGAGCTCTGCCTAATGCAGATTGGGATCTTGTTCCAAAGCATGGGAAGTCTCTGGGACAGGAATCTATCCCTCAAGCACATTCTATTTATTGTTGTGGTGAGGTTTAGATCCCTAGAGCGTGTGGCTCGGGGTGATAAGGTTTTCTTTAGGTGGAGCATGTCCATCAATTCTGGGTTGGACATGGCCTTGTATGTCAGGCAGAGATCACCTCTGAATAGGCGGTATGCAACCGAGTACAACTGGTGTTTCTTCAGTCGAGCTGCATAGGGCATCTGTTTGAGGCCATTGATCCTCTAGGTGAGGTACTTATGTGGACTTTCCAGCTATTGCAGGTGTCTTGTAAGGTACATCCAAAATAGGGCATTGTACTCTATGATGGGTCTGATGAGTGATTTAGAGGGGCACAATGACCTCTTTTGATCTGGATGCGAACCCTTTTATGATTAGGTGGACCATGTAGAATGATTTTCTAACCACTTTGGCAATATGATTATCAAAGGTGGGATTACTATCTACTTGGGTCCCCAGATCCCTTATTACACCTTCCATATTTAGGGGACTACCACCTATGTGGTAGTTTGTGGGTACTTTGTTTTTTCCAAAGGGGATGACTATGCACTTTTTGGCATTTAGCTTGAGGCCATGATTTTGACACCAGGTATCCATCTCAGTGAGACCCTTTTGGAGGATGTCTGTGTCCATTATAGCCCCTAGTTTGCAGTCCTCTGCAAACTTGGTCAGCCATAGTCCTCCTGTGCTTTCCTGTACCTCTGAGAAGTATATGCCAAACAGGAGAGTTCCTAGGACTGAGCCCTGGGGAACACCACTTGTAACCGGTTTAGAGATGGACATAGCTCCCACAGCTCTCACCATGTGGGTTCTGTCTGTGAGCCAGTTGGCAACCCATCTTGTGACGTAGGGGTTTATGTTAGGCTGGTGACCTTGTCTATAATACCAGAATGGGGAATGGTGTCAAAGGCCTTAACGAGGTCTAAGTACACTGTGTATACCACTTTTCTCTTGTCTATAGCCTTGGTAACTGTCTCGAAGAAGTCCACCAGGTTTAGGAGGCATAATCTGCCCTTACCAAAGCCAAACTGGGTAGGGTCCAGTGTTTGGAGGTTCCCAGTGTCTCTGTTAATGAGTTCCATGATGATGCGCTCCATAGCCTTGCAGACCAAGCTAGTCAGGCTTATAGGGTGATAGTTCCTGGGGTCTGTTGTGGCTCCACCTTTGTGGAGTGGAATAACCGTTGCTGTGCGCCACTCTATGGGTTTGTAGCCTGTGGAGAGGCTGAGTTTGAACAGTGTGTTTAGGTGAGGAGTTAGTTCGTCTTTGAGCTTGTGTAGGACGCAGCCTGGGACACTGTCCGGTCCCATTGATGCTATGTTTTTGGCTTTGGAGAGGGCTGTTTTAACCTGAGTGTCTGTGATTTCAGGGACTATTCATTCTTCTGGTATGGTTATGGGCCCTTTTGGGGGTGAGGGGGGTGAAGTTTGCACTGAATCTGTTTGCCAGAATGTTGGCTATATCAGTCAGTTCAGTGTATTTTGTGCCATTCTGCACCAACTCCGAGCATATCTGAGCATTGCCACTTAGATTCTTGACATAGCTAAAGAATGCCTTGTGGTTATCTTTGGAGTCCTTGGCAATTTTTTTCTTTGATAGCTCGCCTTGGATGATTTTATGAGGGATCGTAGTTTCTTGCTGATACTGTTCAGGGATGTCTTCCCTTCTTGGGATTTTACTTTCTTCTGTACTAGTTTCCTCCTCCTATTGTATAGCTTGTTTATGGCAGGAGTCCACCAGACTGGTTTCCTTTTCTTGGAGGAGTGAGTCTTGGTTTTGCTTGGGATGGCACAATCCATGCATTCTTGTAGCTGCCTGTAAAATGCATTATTAAAGGATTTTGCAGCATGGATAGTGTTATCCTTCAGCATGGGAGCTTTGAAACTTTCCACCTCGGTCTTAAGTAACGTGAAGTTTGCTCTTAAAGTTTTTCATGGTGGCTTTCTTGTCCAGGGGTGGGGGCGGAATATGGATATCCAAAGTGATTTGTTTATGGTCAGATCTAACCAGTGAGGGGTTGACCTCTGGTGTGGAACACAGGTTGCCCATGTTGGTGATGACCAGGTCCAGTATGTTGCCACCTCTGGTGGGAGTGTTGACCAGATGAACCAGGGCGTTTGAGTTTATAAATTCTAGGAAAAGTTGGGCAAGGGAATTAGTACTTGAGTATTTCTCCCAGTTAATGTTTGGATAATTGAAATCCACCAATATTAGGGTGTTTGGTAGGACCTTTATGTTTCCCAGTGTTTCCAGAAGCGCGGAATGGGGGTCCTGGGACATAGTGGATAATCTGTAGCAAGCTACAATTTGAATTGCAGTTTTGCCCATTGTTAGTTGCACATGGATGATCTCTGAAGCATCGTGCTGTGCCACTAACCTGGAGGTGTGGGTATCCTTGATGAATATGGATATGCCCCCATCTTTTGTATTTCGGTTTGGGTTCTGTGGCCGAAATGTATGGTATGAGTTGTAGCCTGGTAGTGCTGAGGTGCTCTCTGGAGCCTTACACCAGGTTTCTGTTACTGCACATATATCGATTTTCTCCATACTGAGGAGTGCCTCGAGTGCATGCATTCTGAGGTTTAGACTTCTGGCATTGAGTAGCATTACCCTCAGTTTTTTGTTACTTGTGCTATTTATGGCGGCGGGTTTGTCTTTTGAGCCTTGCCTAAAAAAGGCACTATAGGGGTGGCAAGAGCCTTGGCAAGTATTCGAAACCCTAAGGGTGACAGGTGCAAGCAGTCTCTAGTGAAGCAGGGTGGCTTGTTGACCATGTCATCCCAGGTGGACAGACACTGAATCCCCTTTGAATGACACCAGAAACTTAGCCAATTGTTGAAATCGAGAATTTTTTCTTTATACTGTGGTATCATTCTTGGTGAGGGCAGGATGCTACTCAGGGTCGGGGTCATACTGGCCTGGGCTACGGGATCAGAGAGCTCTTCCATGTCTCTTTTCATGTAGTCCAGGGAGGTACTTCTCAGGTCATTCACACCAACATGGACAATGACAGTCCTATTTGTACTTGTTCTGTAGTGACCTGAGTTCTTGTGTTATGTGGCGGATCCTGGCACCCGCCAGACAGATAAACAGTAACTTCCTTATTCAGCCTAGTGAGTGGGATGTCAGTGTGCCTGACTATAGAGTCACCTATTACTAGTATGTTGGGTATGTTATTTTGCCTTAAGGGCTGTGATTGCATGGCACACTGGTTTTGTGAAGTATGTGTTTCATGGTTTGTGTTGGGGGGGTGGAGGTTGCTTGGATGTTTGCTTTGGAGGTCTCTGTTGGTTTTGCAGATTTTTATTTAGAGCCTCCGAGTATGTTTCCATGTATTTGTGTGTTTTTTTTGCCGGTGCTGGTTTAATGGGTCTGTGTAAGACTGTTGGTGTGATGCAAGTATTTCCCTTTTTCTCCTGACTGTCTGTCTGATCCAGTCTTGGGTTGAAAGAGCTTAGTCTCTAGTTTGGCTGTATAACTGCATCTCTCGCATGTAGTAGTGTTTGGTGGTAGGAGGAGGGGATTGTCTGTGTTCATGAGGCAGTTGTAACATTGCCTCAAAATGCCCAGATTCACCAGTTGGACTGGAGAGTACACCTGAAACTGCCCTTTGAACATGCCTGGATAGGTACAGTGAACTGTTTTACTGGATGGCTGGTAAGGTCGAATAGAGAGCCTTGTCTCTGTACAGTACAGGAGGGTCTAGTGCTAGGGTTTATAAGTGCTTGCTTTAAGTTTTGAGCAAGTGCCAGACTGAGAAATGAATGGCTTGAGTGCTTAAGTTGAAAGTTTGTCTAGTTCCAAGGGAAAAATTGAAGAGGAGACTTTGTGGAGCCTGGAATAGTTTTACCCTAGCCAACCGGCGCTGCCCAGCGAGCAAAACCAGGCAAATATGGTATTTATAGCAGAGAAATGAAAGAGATAGAAATTAGCCCAAAATGGCCAATAAACTACTAATTTCTGGGCTGCAACCACTCCTCCAGGGACAGACAGGCTGCCCAAAGCTCCTCCCTCCCACAGGTGAACAGAGAAACTTCCTTCTATCCAAGTAAGGTATGGGCAAACAGAGATTTGTAACACAGCCCTGAATTCAGCACTAACCTGAAAACTGGACTACACTAGCCTAGAAAGGCGGGAAACAAGTGTGTGTGTGTGTGTGTGTGTGTGTGTGTGTGTGTATGTATATGTGTGTGTATATATATATATATATATATATATATATATATATATATATATATATATATATATATATAAAATCTTTCGGCTTTTTCCCGGTTAGGGGTCGGCAAAGCGGATCACCTGTCTGCTCATGATTGGCAGTGGAGTTTTACAGTGTCGAGTTGCCAGCCCGACGCTCAACCTTCCACAGAAGGCACACACTCGCACCTAGGACCAATTTAGAGTGTCCAATCCACCTACAGCATGTCTTTGGGATGTGGGAGGAAACCCACACGACCACAGGGAGGACATGCAGACTCTGCACAGAAGGCAGTACTATATATATATATATATATATATATATATATATATATATATATATATATATATATTCCCCCCCCCCCAGAAAATAAAGCAGATACACTTAAAAAAAAAAAAAAAAAAAAAAAACAGTTTAAAAGCACAGAAAAGGATACTTATTGTTATATATCGCAGATCAGAGTTGTAGTCACTGCCCCCAGTAATAAAGTAGGAAGAAACACAAATACAGTAAAAGCAAATGAATAAAGTGCAATTTATATAATATATACACACACATATATATATATATATATATATATATATATATATATATATATATATATATATATATATATATATAATATAAACAATAGAAAACGAACAAACTTATTTAAACAAGTTATCCAATTAACCAGAAAAAAAGCACAAAACTGAGCCCTGTTCCAGCAATCTTCAATCAGACAAGTTCTAACTGCACACCCCTGCTTACTGGGGTGCAGGGGAACCTTCTACAAAAAAAGATGGCCTGGATCAGTGCTCAAGTTATACAAACAAAGCTAGATTCAGCATGCCTGAATCTGGTCTATGCTACAGCAACAAGGCACACCAATTTCAGAAAGAAACAGTTCAAATAAGCAGTCACAATAAGCCTGTGACCAGAAATTCCCAGCTCAGAAAGGCAAAATCCAGCCTCTCCTCCCACAAGAGTGCAGACCACAAACCTTCTTAATGTAGAATAACTGTCCTGAAGCCCAAGTGCTTAAGCCAGAACTAATACACTTTTAGAATAGCAGACACTGGGCCTTCAATCAGCAATTCCCAGCTTAGAAGGATGTAAGCTACCTGTCCTGGCACAACAGTGCAGACCACAAACCTTAATGTAAAACAGCCTGTATGAAGCCCAAGTGCTTAAACCAAGACTTAGAGTAACAGTTACAATTTAATCAGGCTACGACCAAGCAGTACTAAATGCAGCAGAATAAATAACATTGAGTACTTTTAAGAAAAGCAAAATAAAGTAGGAGGAAACACAAATACATTAAAATCAAATGAATAAAGTGCAAAAAAAAAAGTTTTTTTTAAGTGCAAGAAGAGAAGAGAGGAAGGAAAAACCTAAGTGGGCTGGCCTTCTCAAATCTTCTCTCTGTATTAAGTAGAGTGAACACTAGACTCAAGAATATGATCTCACTGTACTCAGTGTTTGTACATGCAGTACATCAGCCCATAGAAGACAATGTGGAAGAAGACTGAGGTGCGGTTTCTACAAAGACGTTTAAGAAAAGTAAGCAATTTTTTTCTTAAATAATGGTGTTTGTATAAAAGTAGTAATCTATGACTGTGTGGGAGTATATCAGGATGTACCATTGGTTGGCTTTCTTTAATCACTTGGGCCCCACCCTGCTGATCAATCAATCAACTGTGGGTAAATCCTGCTATACCTATACAAGTGTGGATTACTGCTTTAAGTATTAAAAGTATTTTAATAAGCCAGAATGCACCAAACCTTTACAATTTTATAGCATGACAGGATTTCTGACATTCAAGTCAGTGGATAGCATAGTTTGGACTTTATTTACTTTTTTCTCTTAAATCTTGTATCTTACAAGCATCCCCAAGTTACACTGCCAAAGGTAATATGATTATTTTAACCATCTGTAGGAAACACGCTGGGAGAGACCATACTAAGTAAACATTTTGTTAAAGAACTGCAGTTTCCCATTGTAGCTATAGGATGGTACATCATTTCATCACCATCATGACTGGCACTAGCAAGCACATTGTGTGTGTGTAATGCATGTTTTTCCTCAACTTTGCTACTGTTTTGATCAGGAGGCCTTCAGTTTGGTATGTGCAGTCAAACGTGTTTCAAGGCAGTGCTGCTTCACTTGCAGCCCTTTCTCAAGTTGTGAACATGTATGAAAATACACATGTAAATATGGACAGTTTCTCTGCACAACTGCAACTGCTCCCAGGTCCTAAGCAGCTAGTCTTTTCAGATGTGAAAAATGTCAGTTGACATTAATCTGCTTTGGTGGGCTAGCAGTGTCATCAGCAATAATTGTACACTTAAGTGGTAAAACTTTTTTCTCTCTCCTTAAAGTAGTAAGTACAACAGCTGCAGGAGGATATTTTCTACATAATGCTAAATAAATCACTTTACTCTTACAGATGAGTACACCTTAATGGTTTCACACATTCACAAAATGGACAGACTGCTTCAACCTCACAGATGATGCAGCAGTTTGAGTAGGAAAATGAACTTCCAGTTTTTTGAAAACCATGTTGTAGTGCAGGTGTAACATGCATTAGAACTTCTTAGCTAGAACACATGGAAATTTAACTATTGTATCTGCACTGCTTGTTTTTTTTCTGCTGTATTTTAATCCTGTCAAATAATGTAGCTCTGATTATGGTTTGCCTCAAAAAAATGCTGTGCTTGCCTTTTTAAAACCCTTGTGACCCCAGACCAGTACAATGCAGTTCGCCTGAAACTTACCATACCAAACTCTGCAGTGAAGCAGACAGCAAAGATGCATACAAAGCTAACTATTTGTTGGTTTAGCTACAGTACTGCCAATTCAAAGGATGAGTATTTCACTGTATTATTCTGTGACTCAATTTACTTACTGTGAGAAAGCAGTTAATTTATCAAGTCTCATCTATGGTTACTTTGCATGGAAGCTGCTGAAGTACAGAGCTTTCAAACACAGAAGGAGCACTGCTGCTCAGCTCTGCCAGCAACTTGCTCAAGACCAGCTGTGGAATTGTACACTGTTCCTGAAGCAAGGAAGTGGAAAAAAGAAATTCAAAAGTAACTTGAGATAATTTGCTGACAAAGAGGTGTGACAGAGTATTGAAGCTGATCTAGGATGGAGCTTGCCAGAGTGTTGGTATTGTCAATGAAGGGTTTGATGTTCCACCTTTTATAGAGGATTGCTTTGTTTATATAAAAAAATATATAATAATTATAGTCAGTATGGCATACATGACTGCAGTTTATGTAATGTGTCACTACCACAGCTTCCTATACTATATGAAGATTTTATTGGGGTGTAGCAGATGGAAAAGATAGATACAGAATCAGTAACAAGTTCCATAAATGCACTTCAGTACAGTGTCACTTGGCATTGAAAACTGCTGCCATAACTAGGAAGGGTATCTTAATTCTTTGACATTTCCTTGCCTTAATCATTGCTAAGGGGATGGTGCTTCAAAAGTGGGTGAAAGCAAACCTGTTCCTTTACGTAGTGTCATGTGCTATCCTGATGTCCATAGTACTATCTGTACAAGCCAAGCGGATGCAGCAAATACATTTGCCTTCTGAAAAGTATAATTTTTGAAGCAATTCCTTGGATGATGTGACATTATCCTGAAGGAAACTTGGCAGTCATGGCTCATCAGTTTTATATTTAACTAGTAAGATTTAAATGTGAATTATATTCTGTTAACAACAATGAATTCTCAGGACATTTGTCATAAAGTAGTGTGTGATAGGTGTCAGTACCACAGCTTTCAATGAAAATTTATTGTGGTATATGAGATGGGAAAAGCTATATGCAGAAACCGTAATAAATTCACTGAATGTAACAGCATTGACAACTATGAGTATCCCATTGCTCTGGATGTCTACTTTACTAATTACTGCTTAGATACAATTCTACAAAAAATATGTAAAATAGAGTATCATCAATCCAAAGTAGCTATGGCATACTATCCTGAAGAACTCCATAATGGCATCCATCCTAGCCAAGATGCTGTAGTAAATCTTAAACTTGCCCTGCAGTTCTGGTGAGTGATATACAAATGTACCTCTCCATTTGATTTGCTAACATGTGCTCTGCTTCGACTGTAATTCTCTGAGTATATGGTAGATATCCATTCTTGTTTCATCCATAAGTGATCGTAATTGGACTGAAACCCCTAAGGGAAGTAGGGGGAGCTGACCACTTTGTTCTGGCCTCTCCCTCCCCCACTTTGAGACTGAGTGGCAGGCAGACCCAGGAAAAGGGAAGGCTGGGAGTACTGGTTGGGGCCAAACTATTACACAGTGGGTGTGATAGTCAGGCTAGAGAGGGACCAGTTAGGGTTTTTTTTTATTACCTGCACTTAATTTAAAAGTTTGTTTGTTATATTTAACTGTTGAGGCTGCCCACTCAAGTGTGCTAGCCTATGCATTGAATATACTGTAATTCTCCTGTTGTTTTCCTGAAAAAAAAATATATATCCTTGTTTCCTGCCTTTCCTAAACTAGAATAGTCCCTTATACAGGCTTAGCTGTATTCTGGACTTTTGGATAGTTCCTGTGTTGCCCATTTCCTTACTTGGATAGAAGGAAGTTTCTTTGCTCACCAGTGGGAGTGGGGAGCCTTGAGCAGCCTATCTGTCCCTGAAGGAGTGACCTCAGCACAAGAATCTTGTAGTAAAAAGCCGTTTTGGGCCATTTCTAGCTCTTTTGAAGTTCACTGCATAAAAACCCGCTTTGGTGTGGCTTTGCGCGATTGTGCGCATAGAGCAGCATCGGGTAGTGCCGCTTAATCGGGTTTAAACTATTCCCGGCTCCACAAAGTCTGCTCTTCACTTTTTCCCTTAGAACTGCTCTATCTCTCAAATTAAGCACCCTATTCTCAATCTAAGGCCCTGCACTTGCCCAAATAAGCAATCTTACAGTCTAGCACTAATAAACTAAAAGCACTACATCCTCATATACTCTCCAAAATTACCTTGTCCCCTATTGGTCCTTTTTAATAAGTGATAAGAGTTCCCTTTACTACTCTAGCTTGTCCAAAGGTCAGTTAATGGTTTCCTCTCCAGTCCAGCTGGTGAATCTGGGAATCTTGAGGCAATATTACAACTGCCTCATGTACATGGACAACCCTCTCCTCCTCCAAACAGGTTCAAACATATGTGAGAGATGCAACCATATAGCCAAACTGGAGGCTAAGCTCTCTCACCTCAGAACTGGTGTAACCAGTCAGGAGGAGAAGGTAACCTCACACAACACTAATCCAGTCTCACATAGTCCTACCACAACAGCAAACCAAACCCATAAACACACAAAAACATACTCGGAGGCTCTAAATAAAAATCTACTTAAGCAGCAGAGACCTCCAACGCAGACACCCAAGCAAATGCTACCCCACAGCAAAACACATAGCTCACAAAGTCAGTGTGCCAAACAGTCACAGCCCTTAAGGCTGAATAATACACCTGATACACTTGTAATAGGTGATTCTATAGTCAGACACACTGACGTCCTGCTCACCAGGCTGAACAAGGAGAAGGGCACAGTGAGCTGCCTGTCGGGCGCTAGGATCTGCCACATAACGCAAGCACTCAGGTCACTCCAAAGCAAGTACAAGTATGATTCTGTCATAGTACAGGTGTGAATGACCTGAGACGTACCTACCTCGACTACATGAAAAGAGACATAGAGGAGCTCTCCGATCATGTAGCCCAGGCCGGCATGACCCTGATCTTGAGCAGCATCTTACGCTCACCTAGAATGATGCCGCAGTATAAAGACAAAATGATCGATTTTAACAATTGGCTAAAATTTTGGTGTCATTCAAAGGGGATCCAGTGCCTGTCAGCCTGGGATGACATGCTTGACAAGCCACGTTGCTTCGCTAGGGACGGCTTGCACCTGTCACCCCTGGGCTTTCGGATACTGGCAAAGGCTCTTGTTACCCCATAGTGCCTTTTTTAGGCAAGGCTCAAAAGACAAACCCACCTCCATAGAAAACACAAAGAACAAGAAATTAAGGGTAATGCTGCTAAACGCCAGAAGTCTGAACCTCAAAATGCACGCACTCGAAGCTCTCCTCAGTATAGAGAACATTGATATCTGTGCAGTGACAGAAACCTGGTTCAAGGCTCCAGAGAGCACCCCAGCACTACCAGGTTATACCTCATATCATGCTTTTCGACCCCAAAACTTGGACTGAACCACAAAAGGAGGGGGAGTATCCATACTTATCAAGGATACCCACACCTCCAGGTTAGTGGCGTTGCACGAAGCATCAGAAACCATCCATGTGCAACTAACAGTGGGCAAAACTGCCTTTCAGTTTATAGCATGCTACAGACCACTGTCTCAAAATCAGGAATCCCACTCGGCTTTCCTGAAAACATTGGAGAACATGAAGATCTCTCAAACACTATTATATTGGGTGACTTCAACTACCCAAACATAGACTGGGAGCATTACTCAAGCCCCAACACCCTAGCCCAAAGGTTCCTGGAATTTATAAACTCAAATGCCATGGAACAACTAGTCACAACTCCCACAAGAGGGGAGAACATACTTGACTTAATCATCACCAACATGGGGACCCTATGCTCCACACCAGAAGTATACCCCTCATTGGTAAGATCAGACCATAAATTAATTTCACTGAATATCCAAAACCCGACCCCACCCCCAGCCCAGAAAACCACAGTGAAAAACTTCTCAGAAGCAAACTTCACACTTCTCAAAACCGAGGTGGAATCCTTCAAGGGCCCCAGGCCAGTGGAAATTACGGCCCAAACCACAGAATCCTATATAAATGCATTCTATGGACACCTCCAGGAATGCATGGATCATGCTATCCTAAACAAAACCAAGACCCAAAGGCAGGTGTCCAGTCTGGTGGACCCCAGCCATAAATAAGTTGTACAACAGAAGGAGGAAGCTCCTACATGATAGAGCAAAATCCCTAAAAGGGAAGGCATCTCTGATCAGTACTAGCAAAAAATTACGATCCCTCATAAAATCCTGCAAGGCCAGCTTCGAGCGAAAAATTGCACAGGACACACAGGACACTAAAGACAATCACAAGGCTTTCTTTAGTTATGTTAGGAACCTGGGATGCAACTCCCAGATATGCTCAGAGTTTATTCTAAACGACAAAAAATACACTGAACCCACAGACATTGCCAACATCCTGGCAGACAGGTTCAGTGCAAACTTCTCCCCCCCAGAAGAGCAAATATCTATCCCAGCAGAGTGCAGCCTCCCTAACATCTCAGATGCTCAGGTGAAAGCCGCCCTCTCCAAAGCAAAAAACACTGCTTCAATGGGACCAGACGGAGTCCCGGGTTGCATCCTACATGAACTCCAAGAAGAACTAAACCCTCATGTAAAACTGCTGTACAATCTCAGCCTCACTACATGATACGTACCCAAAGAATGGCGTACAGCAACAGTGGTCCCACTCCACAAAGGTGGTGCCTCCATGGACCCTGGTAACTATCGCCCCATAAGCCTGACTAGACTTATCTGCAAGGCCATGGAGAGGATCATCATGGAACTCATAAACAAAGACATTGGGGACCTACAGACACTAGATCCTATCCAATTCGGCTTTGTCAAGGGCAGATCCTGCCTCTTGAACCTGGTCGACTTTTTCGAAACAGTCACCAAGGCCATAGATGAAGGGAAGGTAGTCCACACAGCCTATCTGGACCTCGCAAAGGCATTTGACACAATACCCCACTTGGGCATCATAGATAAGCTATCCAGCTTAAATATAAACCCCTATGTCACAAGATGAGTTGCTAACTGGCTCAAAGACAGAACCCACAGAGTCAGAATTGCCGGAGCCATGTCAGACTCGAAACTGGTTACAAGTGGTGTCCCACAAGGCTCTGTTCTGGGACCTCTCGTTCGGCATATACTTTTCCGAGGTACAGGCCAACACGGGAGGACTATGGCTGGCCAAGTTTGCAGATGACTGCAAACTCTGCGCCATAAATGACTCTCCAGCTGACACGAACATCCTCCAAAAAGGTCTCACAGAGACTGATAACTGGTGCCAGAGCCATGGCCTAAAGCTAAATGCCAAAAAGTGTATAGTCGTACCCTTTGGCAAAAACAAAGTGCCCACAAATTACCACATAGGTAACCCATTAAGTACGGAAGAAGTAATTAGGGACCTGGGGACCAAAGTTGCTAGCAATCTCTCCTTCGACAACCACATTGCCAAAGTGGTTAGAAAGACCTTCTACATAGCCCACCTTATCACGAAAGGATTCACATCTAGATCAAGTGAGGTAATAGTGCCCCTTTATTCATCCCACATCAGGCCCATCATAGAATACAATGCCCCTTTTGGGATGTACCTTACCCGACACCTGCAGCAACTAGAAAGACTCCAAAAGTACCTCACAAAGAGGATCAAGGGACTCCAACAGATCCCATATGCTGCCCGGTTAAAAAAACTCCATCTCTACTCAGTTGCATATCGCCTACTTCGTGGCGATCTATGCTTGACATACAAAGCTATATCCAACCCAGAATTAATGGACATGCTCCACCTCAGAAAATCTAAATCCCTTAGAACCACGCGCTCGAGGGACTTCAACCTCAGCTCAGAAATAGAATATGCTGGAGGGACAGATTCATAAGCCAGAGGCTCCCTTCGCTCTGGAATAAAATCCCAGTCCATGTTCGGCAGAGCACCTCACTGACTCTCTTCAAGAGGAATCTTGATGAGTGGATGGGAGATCGTAGGTTTACCCCAGGGATTACTTCTGTGTCACTACTAGACAGAGGCACAGTAAACTAACCTTAAAAAGGGCACAGCAAACTCAAATCAAAGGGTGACGAAAGCCAAACACACTCGGGCTAGGCTTATAAATGCCCCAGGGCAGATAGCCTAGTATGAACCTATGAACCTAAGACAAAAAGCCCGGTAATCAGTCCATTTTTTCCTTGACCTGGGTAACCATGCACTCATTTTGTTGAGCAACTGCTGCAGACATTGCTTAATTAGGTTGGTGATGGTAAGGTCTAAAAGGACAGTTGCCTAGGTGGCTTGAAGAGTGTGAATTTTTGAGTAGTGGAAATGAGTTAATGAAAGTAGTTTGGTATAAATAAGTTGCTTGATTTAATACCAATTTTTATGTATGAGTTAACCAGCAAAGATTTATAAAAGTGGGTCTGGTCTGAGCTTGTCACCTCAAATTAGGAACTATGGAGCTGTAAAAGAATCAAGTGTTAAGGAAGTGTATTTTTTTTTTAAAAAGAGAGCGGTTGCTTCAGCATTGAAGTCCAAAAAAATTCTTACATTTCTGAATGCTGATGCTGTTATTTGCAATTGAGGCAGAAGGGCTTTCTCTGTGGTATAGCACCACTGTCATCGTTTGATTTTGACCATCTTGCAACTGAGGCAGGCACTGTTTCGCCACTGCCTAACCGCTGCTTCTGAACAGATATAGTGAGATGGGCTATTGGTAGTGAATAAAAGCTTTCTCTTCTGAGAAGCATTAAAAAAAAAAGAGGTATTTTGGTGCTTCTGGAATGATTACAGTAAAATGTGTGCTTATGGGTTTACATAATGTGAGAGCAGTTACTTTGTAGATATGATTTTGGATTTGCTGATAAGCCAGTAGCAGGCTCTACTAAGGTGCTATACTCCTTTCTACAGGACTAAGTAAAATTACAGCTCTTTCTACCTTTGTTAGAACTCTAGTTATATTACAGACTAATAAGTATTTAGCATGCTGTACTCGTAAAAACTGTTGCTTGTCCTCTGGTAGGTATATTGAAGAAGCATGCAGGGTAGTTTGTTTAAGATGCTTTATTACATATAAACACTGCAGGATGGATAGTAGCATCAATAAATATAAACAAATTGACAGACACAGCTTACACATGTGCATGCTTACATTTCAACATCTAACTACACAATGGCAGTTAGGCTTGCATTTGCTCAGTATTTATAGACTTGTACAAACCCTTTGGTAACCTCTTTGTACACACATTGATCTACAAAACTTTTTATTTTATTTCTCTTAAAGAGGCTTTCAAGCAAGTCAACAACTGTACAGATAACTTGTATTCTGTAATTCTGCACATGTGGACTAAATGGAAAGTTAACCATCTTGTTTTGCCTCAGTGTACTTGATACAGTCATGCAGGGTAGCAAATGCCTAATGGTCACAGTGAACTGTTACTTGCCCCATCACAATCTGTGTGAGGTGTAAATATTTAACCAATTTGGAGTCATCACTATCGCATCTGAACCATGTCTGTGAGTACTGCACATCTTCAAAGCACTCCACATACATACCTGGAAAATTATTATATGCTAAGGCTGAAAAAGTCACTGCATAAGCCTCCAATGTAAAACATGTCTAGGACACTGAGGAAGTCAACCATCACACCACATCCACAGCTGAGTGTTACCAGAAAAAAATCTCCAGAAACCCAGTACACACAACCTTCACCACTGAAATGTATTGCTGAGTGGTGACTGCATAGTCAAGCACACTGACTCTACTTGTCCAGCTTTGTAAAAAAGTGATAGTGTGTTGCCTTTCAAGTGCCAAGACCTGCAATGTTTCAAGGGCCCTTAAAACACTTAAGCTAATGACCTGGTCGACACAACTCTGAGGCTATGCAGAGATTTCTGCGCTCTCCATGCATGTCACAAATACAGGAATGACATTGGTCCTAAATGCAGTCTATCATTCCCCAAAACTGATGTCAAGATATAGAGAAAAGATGACTTGGTTTTAACAGTCGGCTGAATAAATTTGAATCGTTCAAGGAGGACCCAGTGTCCGCAATAATGCCTGTTTTAAGCAAAGTCCAGCTAATGGGTCTCCCAGCCTAAAACAAACAAAGCAAATCAAGTAACAGATGATAATACCAACAAAGTAATGCTGCTCAGCTGTGAGTGTCTACATAACTAATTGCCTGACCTTGAGGCCCTCCTAGAGTTGGAGCACATTCGTGTATATATTAACAGTAAAACTTGGATCAAAAGTTCAGAGTTCTGTGCGGGGCATACTCCTCTTTGTCCACTACTTTGCTGAAGTCAAAGCCAATGTCAGTGGCCTCTGGCTAACCAGATATATAGATGATTGCAAACCGGGGCAGTCATAGAATCCCTCAAAGACAATAGCATCTTAAAGAAAGTTTAACACAGACAAATATCTGGTGTCAAAGCCACGGTTTAAAACTTGATATCAAGAAATGCATAATTGTACCCTTTGGTAAATCTGCCACCCTGGGAAACTGCTATCAGTAAGACATGCCAAAGATTAGACTTGGTAGTCCAGGATTAGGAATACAGGTAGACATTAACCTGGCCTTTGACCAACATGTGTCCAAGGTAGTAAGCAAATCCTTGTATGCAGCTGTTCGTATAAGTAAGGGCATAGCATCTAGGTCCAAGAAAGTTATTGTGCAGCTGTATTTAGCCCTTATAAGGCTCATCATTGAGTATAATACCCCCTTTGGTATGTACCTAACCAGTCACATGCAAGAAATGGAATATCTGCCCGGGTTCCTCACAAAAAAAATACAGAGTATAAGCACAAAGTCCTATGTGGATCACCTCAAAACCCTGTCTTTATAATCCGTTTACTAAAAAATTCCCACGCTGTGAAATAGGCTGCCATCCATGCAAAGAAGGGTCCTTCCCTAACTCTATTGAAGTATAACCTGGACCATTGGATTGGTAATTGTAAATTTATCCCCTGGTCCGGTGCTCATATCTCTAATGGAAGGAAAGAGGCTATGATCTAATAACTGCCAAACTACTATACTCTCCCAATGTACAATGTCCAAGATACAGTAACTCTTGGGACACATTTGGGTTGCTTGGCTAGGCTTATAAAGGCCCTTGTGCTTCTTAGCTTAGTACAGACATATAAACCTACAAGAAAGCACTTCCATAACAGTTTTTTGTCTTCCATGCCTTCACATATAATGGGAACAAGCACTGTAGCCATATTTGTTAAAGACTACATTACCTTGAGGCCGATCCATGTAAACCCACAAACTGAACTTGTTGCACTTTACAAATCACTCTAAATAAAAACAAGCAGTGGATCATAGTATATCACAGATCTCCCTCAATATCTCCTGAAAATCATGTTTGATTCCAAAGTACAAAAGATCAACTTCAGATACAAAGGAATGCCATCATCATGGGAGCCTTTAACTACCCATTGATAAACTGGGATGCCTATACTTCAGATGTTGGGTATGCTTAGAAATTCCTTGATCTCCCCCACCAAACAGGAACTTCCTGGACCATACAGTCAAAGAAAACAAGATATTCTTGACCTGATCCTGGACCATATAGTCAAAAATGCAGAAGAAGGCAACATAGTCCTGACCTAGTCCTTTCAAATATGGCATCTATATGTGGTATCCCACTGGTATAACCTTCCCTTATGTCTGACCATAAACTGATAAACTTTTCCTTCAAAATCCCCAGGGAGAAAGAAAAGAAAAAAAAATCAATAGCGCCTGATTACAGTCCCCATTACACAAAAACAACTGAAGAAACTTTATAGCATGTAAAGAAAACCACATGCCACAAAAATGGAAAAAACCTTTACTTGCAGTTAACTCTCTCCCTCCTCTTGGCCTCTCCAAAGCACTTTTCTGAATAATAATGTCATGAAGTAGGGCATATGCTTTAGAGACCTGCACAAGTCCAACGAACTCTGAAAAAAGTTCAATATTTCCAGATTTTCATGTTCTGTCATAGTTCACAAATATAATTAATGCACTGTAGTCCCATATTAAGTTACTGGTTTTATTTCTGTTCATCTCTGAAATCCTGTCTCTGCTTCATTTCCAACATACTCACGATACTTCTAGTCATCTTTCATGTTTCCTTCCTTGTCTTCAACATTTTTTGTTAAAACAGTGGAAAAGGTTTCACAGGTACAGTCTGTCTGTGGTCTTTGTTACCAGAAGAACAAGAAGCAGACTCTCCATCTGTTTCACAACTCACTTTTTGTTGGACAAACTTTTGTATTTCCTCCTTAGCATGTACTTCATCAAAAAATGATTTTATCCTTCCAGGGAAGAATACCTTCACGACAGCTGGGTACAGCAGTTTGAATCTCACACCTGCATCTCGACATTCCCTGAAGAGTAGAATAAATTTGCTCCTATTCTGTCTGGTGTACAATGAGTAGTCATTCTCCACAAGCACTTTGCTGTTTCCCAGTTTTAGTACTTTGTCTTTCTGCCACAGTTTTGTCAGAATCAACTTCTTCTGGTAGTAGGGTTGGATCTTTATTATTAAAGGTCTAGGTTGCTTTCTTATAGCCAGGTTTGGAGCACAAACATGATGTGCCCTTTCTATTAACAACTCCTGCTGTAGAACACCAGTCCAGTTGCTTATTTGTGCTTTCATAAAATTAATGCAGTCTGTTCCTTCCAGCTTCTCTGGTATAGCTGAAAATCTCAGGGTTTTTCCTATACGCTCTTTCCTCTAATTCTATAATTTTTAGAAACATTTCTTCCTGACCATTCTCATATTCAGCCATCCTTTTCTTTATTTTGAAGTCTGATTTTTGTAGCTTTATCATGTCATCTGAATATCTGTTTAAGCTTCTTTCATATTTTTTCAGGCTTTTGCTGTTTGTGTTGATATACTCTGTCAGTGTTTTGTTTATTTTAACCAGCTGTGTATACAGTTGTCATATGTCTTCCTGTAGGTTACTGGAAGTCACATCTGTAGTTTGCATTGCTTTGTGCTGAACAGCTCCAGAATTCTCCCCAGTGTGTTTCTTCCCTTTTCCAGGTTTTCTGTATTTCTTTATTCCTGGCATCCAGACAGTGCACTTAATAGCCAGTTACTGAAATTTACCCATAAACACAAGTCTACTGGTTTTCTCTGCTGAGTTTCTGTTTTCACACTGGGAGAGCTAGAAACAAGCTGTTACTCAATGCCCAGCCATCTTGGAAGTCTCGTGAATGGCCTTAGTTTTACCTAAATAATCTCTGAACTGCCTATGTAAATCCAAGATGTGAAGAACCTTTTCAATGGCAAGCTGCAGAAAAGGGAAAAAGTGGGCAAATTGATTGAGAGAAATTAATCACGTCGGGCATAAAAGAAAGATTAGTACGGTGAGACCCTGGCCCTATGAAAAATTAAAGAAGGAGGGACAGCCATAAGGACCTGATGCTCAGTGTCAAAGGAAAAAACTTCAAAGACCAATACATGTAAGGTTCAGTTAAGGCACTTTAATTTACTTGCCGCAAGGAGACAAAAACATGCAAATACAAGGATTTGTCTGACTACTAACAGGAAGTATGTTCATTCTTATACTATTTTACAAGACATGGCCTTCTAAGCTGACGTAATCAAGCACAACTTTTAGCATTGTTCTACAGCAGATGTTACTTCAGATTTTCTGCTGACATGACTAGATTTGTGAGAAACTTTTCAGAAAAACAACCTGGCCTTGGTGACCATTAATCCGTTTACAAGCACCTATTGTACAGTGTTAGTTTTCAAGGTACTTTTCTAATACAGATACAAGCAAATGCTGATTGCAGTTCATATTTTCAAGCAGGCTTTGTACTAATTATCTGTAACTTCTACAGCTGTGTATTTTCTCATGGCACAGCGGAACGTCTTGTCTAAGTTTCATACAAGTAGTATTGTTCTATTCATTATTTTCCTAACGCAAGCAGAAATCACCTGCTTCTCAGTAAATTTCCAAGGCACAAGCAAGATTCTAGCTAACAGTGTAAGGTCAGAAAGCAACTGCAGTTCGTACAGATTTATGCAGTATGAAATAGAATAAATGTGTTAACCCTTTTCAAGCTCTAAATGCACTAAGCATATTGCTAATACACACATTAATACATATTTTTCTAACACTCAGACACCCTTCTATCTGAAGTAAGGGCCAAAGGAAGAACAGTCTTCCATGTACAATGATGGAAGGAAGCTGAATCTGCAGGCTCAAAAGACTGTGTCAGTTTTTCAAGAACAAAATTAAGATCCCAAGAAGAAGGAAAAGGCTTCCTGGGAGGCCTAATGCACTTTTAAGAAATTGTATGACATCAAACCTAGAAGCCAAAGGAGGAGTCAAAGGCAGACAAGCAGAAATAACTGAAATGTGAGCCTTAACTGAAGAGTATGCAAAGTCAGCATAGAGAAATTCACACAAATAAGACAAAACAAAAGGAACTTCCACATAAATTGGATCCTGGTTACAAGCAAGACACTAAACAAAAAATTTATTTCATTACTTCCTGGTAGTGGGTTTCCTGGCCTCCTTCAGAACCCATAGTAGCTCCACAGAAAAAAGGTCCCGAAAAGGGATCAAAACCCTATCACCAACAGTGTCAATTGAAGAGCGGACAAGTGAGGATGGATGAGAGACCCCATGTCTTGTGTGAGTAGGTCCACCCTGTGAGGTTAACTTGTAGTGATTGCCCTTGGCTAGGTGCAGAAGAAGAGGGAACCAATGCTGTCTGGCCAAAAAGGGAGCCATCAGTAAGATTTTAGGAGTCCTCTTCTATCTTGAACAGGATCCTGTGTATGGGAGGATGGAGGGAAGGCAAAGAAAAACATACCCTTCCAAGAAAGAGTGCATCCACCTTCATGCCAGTGGATGTGGGACTCTGGTGCAAAAGAGAGGAAGTTGTCTTTTCAGAGGGGAGGCAAAAAGATCTGAGGAGTACCCCACTGGTGGACAATGCCCAGAAACACTTCTCTGTGAAACATCCACTTGTAAGTGTGTTATGGACCTGCTCAGAGTCTGCCACAACATTCTGCTCTGAAGGAATATAAAGAGCCTGAGGAATAACTTGATACTGGACAGCCAGATCCCAAACCTGAAGAGCTAGTTTTCACAATAGATAAGACAATGTCCCCCTTGCTTGTTGATGTACCACATCACTGTGGTATTGTTTGTAAAGATTTTGAGAGGCCCTGGAATGAGCAGAGTATGGAAGGCCTTTAGAGCAAGGACAGCTTTCATCTCCTTGATGTTGACATGATCTGCTCTCTGATGAAGGGACCAAAGGACATGAACTTTCAGAGGGCCAAAAGAAAGCCCTCACCCTCCATCTGAGGCAGTCCAAAGAAGGTCCTGAGAGGGGACTGGGCTGGGTTGAGAGACAGCTGACAAATCCACCACTGAATCTCTAGCTTAGGGTATGGAAGAAGAGGAACTAGTAGATCCAAAGGATAAGAATGTCAAAGCCATACTGACCTTAGGAACCACTGTAATTTTCTCATATGGAGTCCGGCTAGAGGAATCATTGGAATGGTGGAAACCATGTAATCCAGGGCCTGTAGAAACTCTCTGGCCATAACTAAGACCTGAGGAGGAAGGAATTGAAAAAGGACAATGAGTCAAAGCCTTGGGTGGCAGCAAGGATCCTAACAGGAATGGTCGGCAGCCTGCACCTGAGAAAACATGATTCTGAGAAGCAGTAATTTCTGGAAATTTACTGGAAACCCTAGGCTTTACAAGAGGCAAATAGCATAGTGGAAGTGCTGAAGTGAAGTCTCTGGTCAGGAAGCTTGAATGAGCAGGCCTCATCTCTTAATCCTGTAAAAGGCAATCACAGGAGAGAGGCATTTGGTGAAGACCCTTAATCCTGTAAAAGGCAATCACAGGAGAGAGGCATTTGGTGAAGACCCTTGGGGCAGTAGAGAGGCCAAAGAGCAAAGCAGAGAATTGAAAATACATAGAAGAACAGAGAAATGCAAAAACTTTATGAAATGGAGATGAATAGGGATGTGAAAATAGGCATCCCTGAGATTCAGAGAGACCAGGAAAGCCTGAGGCTAAAGAAGAGGAAACAGGGTCTGAAGAGGTTTTGTTCAAAACTAAAGAACCTTCAGAAAGGTGTTAAGCTGAGAAAGAGCCAGAATGGTCCTCCAGGTGCCTTTTTCCTGGGAACCAAAAACATTTTGGAATAAAATCCTTTCTCCCTTTGAGGAGCAGAAAGTGCTTTGATGGTGCCTTGAGACAAAAGGCTCTGAAATACATCCGAAAAAAGGCAGCTGTTCCTGAGAGGGTTGAGGATTACTCAAAAAAGGAGGAAGGGATTTCCACACAATGAAATACCCTTGATGAATGATGGACAGAACCCAAGAATCATGATCCTTAACCAATTGTGAAAAAACAGGGAAAGATGAAGAGATAAAGGAACCTGACTTAGGAGGGAGGGAAAAAGTAATCAGAACCTGGCTTCTGCGTATTAAGAATCTAAGTTGACTTGGTATTTACCTTTGAATGTAGGGTAAGACTGAATACATACAAAGGCGAAGTTGGAAGGATAATTCCTCTGAAATTGGGGAACGGGAAACAAAAATATGTTTCAATTCCTGCAGGGCCTTACCCTTCTTTTGTAGGGACTTAAAAAGCTCAGCAGCTTTGTAGAACCAAAGAGATTTTTATTGTTAAGAGGAGCATCTATCAATTTAGTCTTAATATCATCATGCAAAAGTTGAAGGCAAAGCCAAGAACAAAATCTTAACACAGAAACAAAGGTGGCAGCTCTAGAAGAAGCATCAGCTGCATTACAACTACATTTAATAGAATGACAGGCCACTTGAGAAGAGGAGTCTTACAAAGAGAAGGCTGAAACCTTCCTCTCAGAATCTAGAAGGTCAGAAGTAACCTAATAAGCCAGAGAGAGAAGAGCTAAAACATACCTGGTCATATGGGTCTGTTTGTTAATAGCCCACAAGGCCAGGGTAGCGGCAGTGTACATCTATTAGCCCAACCTTTCTGTATTTGGAAAGGCTTGAAATGTTGACAGGATATCACTTAATAAAAGGCAGTTTGCCTTGGGGTAGTTTCTGTTACAGGGTTTGCTGAGGTTACAGAATTGATGCTTATTTCAAAATACCGTTTTGTGGTCTGACCTTACCAGAGAGGATCACTAACAAACCAAATGGGCAGAGCCCATTTCACAGAGCGCTTATCCTTTCTTTTAAATAAAGAATCTACAAAGGACATTTCTTGGCCTTCATTCAGCTCTGTTGGTTTACTCACATTTTGTTTTTCTTATTCAGTTTATTGTGAACCCCAGATTTCTCAGCAGAGAAATTGTGATTTAGAGATTGTGTTGCAGGATCTGTGGCCTCAGGGCTTGCAAGAGTAAGTCGTCCAGGTATGGGAAGATCTGGGTTCCTAGTAGCCTCCAGTGAGCAATGATTGGAACCAAACATTTGGTGAAAACTCTTGGAGCCTTGGAGAGACCAAAGTGCAAGGCAAAGAATTGAAAATGGCAGGAACCCACAGAAAGGAGCAGATATTTTCTTTAATTTGGGTGAATTGGGATGTGGAGGTAAACATCTTTTATGTCCAGAGATGCCATTAAACCCTGAGAAAGGAGCAGAGGAAGAAGAAAAGTCTGGAGGGTAAGAATTCTGAAAGAAGGGACCTTTAAGAATGTGTTGAGGTACAACAAATCCAGAATTGGCCTTCAGGGGCCATCCTTTCTGGGAACCAGGAACATCCATGAATAGAGGGGACTTTTTTTAAATGAAGCCCTGTAAGTACAGATCTGAAAGGAGGTTGGAGAAGAGATGGAGCTGATCCCAGGGGGGCTGTGGGATACCCTGGAAGGTGGGGATGGAGTGCCAGACCATAAAATATCCATTTCGTATGATGGAAAGGACCTGATTGTCTTAGGTAATGCCTTCCCACACCGCAAGAGTTCTGGGGAGGGAAAGGGGGAACAGAGGCAGAATAATCATAGACTCCGTGCTCAGTCGGGAAAGGGCTGTTTTTGTTGAGGAGGATTCTGAGGAAGCCTGGACCTCTGAGTGTCTTTTTCCTCTCCTTGAAGATTTACTGGTCTGGTGCTGGGATCAGCTGTGGACAACAAGTTTTGAAGGGAAGCTCCTATGGAACCTTGGCACAGGTGAAAATAGGTGGTGTTTAACTCCTTAAATTCCTTGGAATTTTCTTATAGGGACTTCAAAAGATTTGCAGAAGCTGGGCCAAATAGAGAAGAGTCAGCTAGAGGGGCATCCATGCGTTTGGCTTTGAAATCATCTTGAAGTGGATGAAGTCTGAGCCAGAAAAATCTTCTGAGCACAGACCCTGTGGCAGCTGCTCTAGCACAAGCTTCAGCACCATCATAGCTGCATTTTATGGAATATTTAGCTACTTAGGAAGTGCCTCCCAACCGGGACAGGTCTAAGGTTTTCCCCTCCGACTATGGGAGGTCTGAGTGGATAGCTGTAACCTGAGACAATTCTAGAGAATAGCTGGTCATGTGTGTTAGGCAGTTTATAGCCCTGACAGCTAGGGTTCCTGAGGTGTAGGTCTTTTTACCTAGACTTTCCAGGGTTCTACATTCCTTCTCAGAAGGTTAACAGGGAAGTAGAAGGGAGCATCTTAGATGGCTTGTCAGTATTAACCAGTATGACTGCTGGGTCTGCTGCAGAGCATCTGAAAAAGAAAATCTGATCCTCAGGGATTTTATAAAAAGGGTCAGGCTTCTTAGGAGCCAGGGCCTGAGAGGCATTGTGGAATGCATTCAAAAAAAGATGGTTGGACAGGTGGAATCAAAGAACTTGGCAAATTCATTTGTAGTAGTTGGTAGTACCTTTTTTGTATGTCTGAAATTTCAGTAGTATCCCACTTAAAGTGCTCCCCCAGCTTCAAGATAGCTTCCCCAAAGGAAATTTCTTCCATGGGAAATTCAGCACCTACAGAGTCCTCGTCAGGAGATATATATTCAGAAGGGGAGGGTATTTGGGTAGTCTAAGGATTCCTCTTCATCAGAACAGGTATCTTCTGATGATTCAGACTCCCTAACTCTTTTCTGTGAGGATTGAAAGCTTGGAGAAAGGGATACCGTAGAGGTCTGTTTAAAGACCAAGAAGGCCTAGAAAAGACTTTGGAAGAAGACCTGCTATTCAGAAGGGGCCTCTGTAGTAGTGGATACATGATGTTCTTCATTCCACATTGCTGCAGTCCTAACTATTGGGTAGTCCGCTGTCCAGTCGGCCCGAATACCAAAGTATATGGCTGACGTCGGTCAGGGCACGATTGAACTCGTCAGTGCGTCAGGCGTACAATCGCATGACCCGGCGTCATATCCTCAGTCTTTGCCCGCATGGTCGATGCAGAAGCAATTTCGCGAAGCAGAGGTTGGCGTTGAAAAAGTTTCTGAAATCAGAGTTTCAGACCCGATCAAGTTGGCTACCCGTTACCCCGGGAATTGTTTTTTTTTGCTCTTATATCAGTATTTATTTCATGTCAAAAAAAGTGAATAACTTCTTGGGGAAACAACTACCTCATAGGGATTACCATACTTTGTGTGTGTGTTTTGGTTGTTGCCTGAGCACGGCGTTGTTGGATACGGCTCTTAGCTTTATTTTAACAAATCTATATAAAGAAGGTTAGACTGTGCCAGGTTAGTTTGGAGAGTGGTTGTAATTATAAAATGCCGTCGGATGCTCCGGCAATGCCGACCAAAAGCCAAGGACCAAAAAGCGAAGGACAAAGAGGAAAAGACTAGACAGTCCGAGAACGACTCAAGAGGTTTCTCCTAGTGCTTCAGGGTCTCTTTGCCTAAACATATGCTTAAAAAAAGCAGAGAATTTTTTTACTATGATTAGTTCTATACTATACCTGATAATAGAGGCCCTGGGTGGAACCTGAGTTTGAGAGTTTTGAGCATGTTTGGAGGCTGAGTCTTCAGCTGAAGACTTGCAGGAGTATCCTCTCCTTATTCTGATTCTGAGATGACATTCCTTCCTTCACTTCCTCTCTCTGGAGGATTTTTTTTTTTTCAGAGACTCTGCATTCCATGAGGGAGCATTTTAAATGGAAGAAGAAGATTTCTCTGAAGATCCAGGGAAGAGGCTTTCTTGTTTTTACCCCAGCATGGGCCTTTAGCTATACCTCCTGTTCTGGAGATGGTGGTTGTAGAGTTTTGCCGAAGCTTCCTGATTTGCTTTACTCCCTGCCTCTGCCCCAGTTAAACGGATAGGTACTATACAATGGAAGCCTCTTGCTCATAAGTATCTTTTTAAGAGTCCTAGGGCAGACCCGTGTCTCAGAGGCCAGGGGCCTAAAGGAAGAAAGCTGTTGTTCCTTAAAAAATCCTGTCCTGAATATATAGAGGCAAGAGTTTTGGGATGATGGGGAAAGAAAGTGTCTACTTCTTCCCATTTAACCATGATGAGTTGAGTTGTCAATGTTAAAATATCAAAATATCAGAATTATTACCTCCTTTAAGGTAGGAAATGGTGGATGGCAGGGCAGATTGAATGTCTGGTATTCCTAAGTGGATTGTGTGAATGTGGTTGTGGGTGTGGGTTCCTGCAGTGGTTGATGCTGTGCCTACCTGATCTTGCGGTCTGAGGCACTGGTTCTGGGTTTAGTTCAATTCTTTTGTTGAGTTGAGGGATCAAGGATGAGCTGAGCTTTTTAGAAATGGAGATTGTTGAAAGCTCCTTTTGGAAGTCTTTTGTAAGCTGTTGTTTGAGATGTTGGTTGGAAGCAGCAGTTTTAAGGGGAGGATGGAGGAAAAGTCTATGCTTCCCACGTTAAGGTTTTGTCAGGAAGCGCCTATTATTTAGTAGAGGGCCTACAAAGGTTCTTGGACATATCCTGCTAGGGGTAGAGTCTAGAGTTCCTCTGGAGTGGGCGGCACAGGGGCCTTTTTCAAGTGCTCAGAAGGGTTAGTCTTCTGAGTTCAGCTGCCACAGCACTCTGGTGTCAGCAGCCCCAGTCCTGGGCATAACCTGCTTAGGAAAGTACCTTTTCATTTAAGGCACCATTGGGAATACATTAGCATCTTTGGGAACAGAAAAGGGGGTCATCTTTTAATTAGAAAAGTTTAATTTGGGTATCATTCCTCTGCATCAAAGAGTTACAGGTTTTGTTTCCACCTCAAAGCAAATTTCAAATCAGCTCCAAATTCCTCTATCTAGCAAAAAAAGAGGCTCAGAAGCAAATTTATCTGTTGTTTCAAATAGGGAGATTTCTCAGCCTGTTCCTGCCACAAGAAAGGGAACACGCTAGACCAATCCCAGTTCCTAATTCCTAATACCGAAAGGAGAACATTCCGTGGATTTGGATTTTGGACACTTGCAACAGCTTTCTGGGCATGGACAAGTTCAAAGTAACAGCTTTGCACAAGCTCCAGCTTTTTCATCTGCTGGGCAGATCCACTGGATGAAGTTTGAAGATCATGTGCCTAAAGCTTTTTTCAGCTATCTCATCGTCAGCTTTCAGTCTTTTCAGTATCAGTCGCTTCAATTCTCATCTAAAGTCATCATCAGTGCCCTTCCTTGCCTTTCTACTTTCTTACTTTCCTTGAGTTTTCTTTGGGAGTTAAACACTTCAGATATTAAGAAATTCTTTAAAGAATTACTGCCTATCCTACTTATGCGTGCTAGAGATTCTGGCTCAAGATTGCTTTGGTCTTTGCAGTGAGTCTAGTGATAGCAGTGCTAAGAATTCTAGGGCATTCTGTGAGCAGTAAGTCAGTCCTCACAAACCATGTGAACATGTGCTGAGGCTGAAATACTTCTGAATACAGCAGCCTTGAACCGGAATCTAAAAAAGTTCTTTCCAAATTCTTCCATCAACTGGTCTCATGAGGACCGCTACAGTCCTATAACAAAATGAGAAAGTCCTTCAAGCCTCTGGGTCTTGTATTCTGGTGCTTCATATGCCCAAGCTGCAACTGTTTCAGAGGAAATTACAATGGTAAACCAAAAGGACAGGACACTTGTTGTGGAACACTTCACCATGTCACCTTGGATTACACCTTGCGGTCAAAAAGCCAGGATATAAGGGAATGGGAATACAGCCTATGCAAGAGGAGTGGTCAGTCCAACCCGAGCAGAGGCGAGTCAGATGCTGCTTGAGACATCTCCATGGATTGAAATAGCTCACAAAAATGGAAGTTGCTACAGCATCAACATAAGAATGTGCTTTCAGCATAGACAACACAACATGAAGAGTGTTTGTTCCAGTCAGTTTGCATTAATGGCTTTTCACTTTGTTACTTCTTCAGGGCAGGTGTTGATTGACTAGACATCAACAACAACTAACTTTTCAGGCAAGGTTTCTGCCGGAACACAGGCTCTTCGCAGTTTTGTGAGCAACAAGATTCAGAGGGAACTCCAGTTTTCAGGCACTGGATCTTCAAGGCAAAGGTTTCTGCCGGCAGCAGACAACTTCAGACAAATGTCATCAAGCAGAAACCACATGGATCTGTTCTCAGGAAACAAAATCTTCATGTGTCATCAAAATTCCCGACAAGTTTCTGCCTCCACTTATAGAAAAAAAAAGCTTCTCCAAGCAACACACAAAGAAGTTTTGCCATGCCTTTCATCATCACACAGCTCTCCCAGTAAGATTCTCTGTCTCAGAGTTATGCCTTTCTTCCTCTGCCTATGCCTTTCACTCCTGCCTCTTCTCCCCAGACAGTCCTAGCCAGAAGACAAGACTCCAGCTCATGATTTTACCTCCTCCAGACTGGTGTTGTGAAAACACTGGTGGTAACTACTGAGAGTCTGGCCTTTGCCTTGATTATGTTTTGTCTTTTGCTTTTCTTAGCTGGACACACTATTTTTCAAATGGTTAAGGGCCAGTCCTTGGCTTAGTATCAGACAGCCCAGACTCCGGGTACAGAGCTGGAAGCAAACCCCATAGGATCTTCCACTCATTCAAGACTTTGGTTACCCCTCAACATCTAAATCGGATGTCTGTTCAACCTCTAGTGATGTCCTCGTTGCTAAAGGCAAAGCGACCTCGGAAGTGGGATCGGCCTGTGACTGTAAGCTAGAGTTCCAAGGTGCCTCCAGGTCAATGAGCACCTTGGGAGGGATGTTGGATGGCAGAGGTGCAGTTGAAGGCATAGGCCTATCTTTTTTGGCTTTATGCTTCAGAGGCTCAGTATCAGATCCCAGGGCACCCTCCGTACATTGTTAGTAATTTTAAAGAATGATTTTCCAAGGGGAAAGCTAAGGAAATAAGCCTGCTTCTAAGAGTGTTTGGAACAAAGGATTGGCAAATACTACAAGGCCTATGGTCATGATTGGGGCCTTGAGTCCCATCTCCTGGAAAATTTAGAGGGGAGAGAGCAACCATCCTCAAGTTAACTCTACTAGAGGGCCAGCCTGCACTCACAAATTGAAATCTGACTGGATGATGGTCCTTTAGTGTGGGGAAATGTTTGTGCTACAGGTAGGGTCCTGCGCTACAATTCATGGTGCATTCCACACCCAGATCAGTGTAATTCCACTATGTGTTAATGAATGTTTTAATATATAAAATTCCAAGGGGACTCTAGGCCTAGCAAGCACAGGAAGGATGACAGGGTGGTCTTTCAATCTTCACTGTCAAATCTAAGCATTAGAACAGAGTCTGATTACAGACAAATCACCAGAGGATTAAAGTGCTTGTCTCGCACAGCAGGTCAGTTTCACATCTTAAATTGCAGGGAGAAAGAAGTACTTGAACACATGGCACTTACCTTCTCAAAGTTGGCTACTAGGGAAGCAGCTTTCCTTGCAGACAAAGTCCTCTACCAATGCACAATGCAAACCTGATATTTCTGTAAGTCAGAGAATACCTGTGATAGAAGAAAAAGTGCAGACCATTTTTATCAATGGGCTTATGTAGTGGATCCCTGGTCTCATCTCTTACCTCATCCTTTCAGTCTGTCTCTTGCCTAGTAGTTTATAATGGAAAATACATTTGTGTATGAATTTACCGTCACAGTAGGTGTTTGAATAGATCCAGTAATACTAGCTAACAGATGGGATTTATCCTGCCAAGGATAGCATACTTCTGGCCATTACACCAAACCTTTAGGTGTCTTTCCTCAAGAGCTGTACACCCAACAACCTTAGACATAGACACACAAATTGGGTTCTGGTACTTAAGGGATGTATGAGTGCAAAAATTGTCAAAGAGATTTTTTTTGGCCCATTCAAATACTGAGGTTAGCAGTGAAAGAGGAAAGACTGATTTAAAAAAAGAGAGAGAGAATAAAAACAGAGAAGGGAATGGATAAGTAAACAGGGATTCTACATCAGACTGAAGGGAAAAGATGAAGGACAATGGGGTGGAGGAAGGTTGCATACATATCAAAAGTGATCTTTTCAATTAACTGTTATGGCAAATTCTTACAAAATTGTTATATTCGTCACTAGACTACTGTTGTATAATATTAATAGATGGAAAGATTCACAGAGCTTTTAAGCAGATTGGGAGGGGGTAATAGTAACATAACAGGAGTTCAAAAAAGCCTTGAAAGATGGTTCTGGCAAACTCTGTTCTCACAATAGTAAAGGTATCGGTTTTGTAATGTTCACTAAATGTGTAAATGGAAGACCAAGTAGCTGCCTCCAAGACAGATTTGGAATCAATACTCTTGAAAACGCACATGAAGAAGTAACAGTTCTTTTAGAATGAGCTTTAATAAGATCTTGGAGATGTTTTCCATGGAAAGTATAATAGAAGGAAATGGCAAAGAAAATTCATCTGGATATGGTATGTTTGGTGACCCAAAAGCCTTGTTGTTTTCCCTCAAAGGAAATCAGCAATTTGTCAGATTTTTTAATGTCTTTAGTCTGGTCAAAATAAGAGTCTGAGTTGTCTGTGTACTTCTAGTATATAAATCCTTTCACCTTTGTTTTGAAGATTAGGGATGAGAATAGATTGATTTAGACACATTTTAGTGACCACCTCAGACATAAAGAACAGGTTAGTTCTAAATGACAGCCTGTCTTTGTTAAAGACCAGAAAAGGTGCTACAAACATAAGGATTTGTAGCTCTAAAGCCTTTTTTTGCTGAGGTTAAGGTCTCGAGAACTGTTTTCCCTGTACAAACGTTTGTGGATGCACAAGTTCAAATGGTGATAAAGTTACATACAAATATTTCAAGCATGGGCATTAAAAGTTCTTTTAGCTTGCCAGTATATCTCAACACTTGTTCTCATAAGTGTCCAGGCTGTTCTTAAAAAAATATATCTAAACTAGTACTTGCTTTAATGTAATTTGATAATCTGTTCCATGCATCAGCTACTCTGTCAAGAGAACCAATTAGTACACTTGTCATTTCTGTAGAATCTTCTACACATATTGTTTGATGATTCTCTAGTACTTTTTGATAACCCCAAACATTCCCAGAGGTAGTTGTCTCTAAATGCCCTATATACTTGAATAAGATCGCCTCTCAGATATCTTTGAGGCACTGTACAAGTTCAGATATTTTAGTCTTTCATAATAACTTAAATATTCACATCCATGGATGTCCTTGGTATATTTCTGCTGTACTCTTTCTAGTTTAGTCATGCTTTTCTTACAGGGTTTCCATATTGTTATTCCATACTCAAGTGTGGGTCTAATGTAACTAGCAACGACTTCATCAGTTTTGATTTCCTAGACTTTATAAATCTTTTTATACAACCTATAGTTCTATAACCATCATTAACCAATTGGTTGATATGATTAGAAAAACTTATATCTACCCATATACTCAGGTCCTTTAAATGAGTCTACAATTTCAATCACTGTGCACTGTGTTAAATATTCACCTTTCAATTTATGTCTCCCAAATCTCATATGCTAATTTGTTGATACCAGTATGTTATTCTCCTGTGCCCAAATGGTCAATTTAATCAAGTTATTTTGCAGACATGCCTTATCTATAACACATATAATCAGTTTACCCAATTTAAGCTCATCTGCATATAGACAGTAGAATACCTCACTTGTAAAAGCTAGGTCTGAAAGATACAATCTAAACAAGTAAGGGCCTAGGACAGAGCACTGTGGGACACCCTGACTGTAACCAAGGATTTCACCTGTCCAGTTGCTGTATGATACTTGTCATTTCCTACTTGTAAGCCATGCAGCTATCCATTTTATCAAGAGTACATCAATACCTAGCTGTACTAATTTACTGATCAGCGTTTTGAGTATGACTGTCAAATCCTGAAGTTAAATCCATATAAATTACATCACAGCACTATTTTTTCATTCATAGCTGTTATATTTTATAGGACATCATGTTACAGATGGTAATAGATCAGTTTTCAACATATGCATGCTGATAGATCATTTCATGTCCCAACCTATCCAGTACTGACAATAACGTATCCAATATTACCTTCTCCATTATTTTTCCAGAACATGAAAGTAGACTTAGAGAGTCTATATTTATTTATTTATTTTATTTTTTTATTTTACATTTGCTGGGTGTGTCCTATTCCCCTTTCCTTTGAAGACAGGTTTAATAAGCGCATGTCTCCAATCATGAGGAATCTCCCCACATTTATACGACCTAGTGACTAATAGATATAATGGTAGCATAAGTTATTGCTGAAGTATTCTCAGGTCATTGTTACTAATTCCGTCTCCTCTCTATGCTTTGTTTAGATTCAGTTTGTGCAGTTTTTTTTTCAATATAATCTAATTTGATTCCAGTGTCTGGGGTTACCTGGATGTCAGTATGTCAACCCATTACCCTTTTTTTGTGGAACAAAACTGTTTTGCATAACATTTTGTAAATATAGCTATAATCTGTTGTGTCTGAGAATAAATTTTAGAATCTGCATACAGTTTATCAGTTTGTGTGTCTTTGCATCTTCCACATCCTATGTATCTATAAAAAGGTTTCCTATTATGCTCAATATCATAATGTTCTTCAAATTTCTCTTGATCTTGTGTCACACTGTCTGTTTGTCCAGCTTGTTTACTTCATTTATTTATATTTATCGATTTCAGTTGAAGACCAGGGAAGTCTGCTGGGCCTAGAAAGAGTCCATTTTCAGTGGAGATCCGGGGAGAAAAGCTCCAGTAACAATGACAAACATATTATCATATACATATACAAACCAAAGAAGCCATACAGCTTTATGCAGCATTCTACAGTAAATAATTTCTACATTCTACAATAACAATAAAATCTAGCAACTGTACAGTCTGAATCATTGACAGTGAATTACAACTGAAATTTTACATTCCACAATAATAGTAGTAAAAATCTAGCAGCAGAGCAGTCTAAGGGTCATTAACAGTGAATTACAATAGAGGACGAGAAAATGTTGGAAATAAACTATTAACAAAATTTGGAGGTTAAGGAGGAGTAGGAGGGCAAATGATGTGAGTGCAGAGATGATGCACAGAGTTAAAAGATGGGTTTTGATATAGGAGGGTCCTATGTGGGAAAGAGCAAAGACATTCCCACTTTGAAGATAGGTGGAAATGGAGGAGGGATTTAAAGTCAGAGTGGTTATGAGTATTTCTAAGGGAGGGAGGAAGAGAGTTCCATAGTTTAGCTAAGGAGCAGGATAGTAGTGTCCAGATGGCCATAAAGGTTTGTAGACTTCAGCTTTCAAAGTTGTAGTTTGACCTCTCTTCCGTTTCTTATATTCTTTGTCTCTCATCTGAATTAGATAACTTGTTCTTATGGAAATCTATCCCCCTGATGTTATATGTCTAGATCCTGATATTAAACATTTTTGTGTTTTTTTTTTGCCCTCAAACAATTTCTCTTTCAAAACTTTCCACATTCCATCTGCAGTTTTTCCACTGAACACCTCACTCCAGTTAATTTTACATAGTGACTGTTTTGCTTCCATATTATCTATAATTAACCTTCTGTGCATTGGTTTACATTTCAGTTTGGCAGAATTATTTAGCAAAAAATTAACCTTTATAACCACATGATCACTACACATCAATGGTGGTAAAACTTGACTTGAAGTAACAGTAATTTCTTTAAGAACACGAATGTCTAGTATGTTCCGTCCCCTGGTAGGTTTTTCTACACTCTGAAGCAACTGTTGTTCCTGAATATACATTATGAATAATTTCCTTACTTTGTTGAATCAATATTATTGCAGTCTGTTTCTGGTAAATGTAAGTCCCCAGCTAATATTCTTCCCTTCTGTGTTTCATGCAACAAATGTATGAATTCCTCAAGGTCATCTGCACTTGACTTCGGTGGTCTATACACTCCCATTGTTATATGTTCCGGGGTTGTCCTTATTGTCACAATTACACAGTCTATAGTATTGGTGTTGCCATTGAACATGTAATAATCACAGGTGTCATAATTATCTTTAATCCCTATCATAACACCTCCAACTGATTTTTGGTTAGAATGTCTGTTACAGAAAAACATTTATACCCTGACAGAACTGGTTTCCAGGCATTGTTCTTTAATCATGTTTCACAAACAATAACAAGATCAGTCTTGTGGGAACATAGTAAATTTTCCAATAAAAAAAACATTATTAATGCTTCTAGCATTAACAACCATCAGAGATGCATCAAATGATGCTATCTGTGAACTGTTAAATTTTTGACCTGGTAAAAATCCTGCCTGTTTGTCAAATATTGAAAAATATCTGCTGCAAAAATTCTCTTCCCTGATCTTGACAAATGCATGCCATCCTGTCTGAACGTGTGCCCAAAACTAGGCTTGGATGCTCTACACATATCCATTTTTTTTTATAACAGGACATTTTTTCCATGTAGGCATTTACCCCCAAAAAATATTTTCATTCACAGTGACCTGACTGTCCTTTCTATAGGTAATTTGTAAAAAAATACGTCCTAACACCAGTACAAGCTATACTGTCTAAGAGGGCTGTCAGTTCCCTACTAACAGAGAATCCTTACAGATTACATAATTTGTACCAACCTGAACAAAGATGGATCCGTACTTCCTTACATTAAGACATTCCAAGGCTTGTCTCACATCTTCTATTTTTGTTCCTGGCAAGCATAACACTATTCGATGTTCATTATCTTCTCTGCAAATATAAATATTGGTTCCTCTAATAAATTAATCTCCAATTACAAGAATATCTTTGCTGGCCAGCAATGAAGAATCTTTGGCTTCTAATACAGTAATATATGCTCAGTCATTTGTAAGAAAGGATAGATCTTCATCACCACTCCTCATTTTTTGATACACTGGAAAATATTAGGGTATAACCCAACAACCTCATAATGGGCGATTTCAACTACCCCACCATTAACTGGGAAAACTACTCATGTACCAGCTCTTTTGCTCAACATTTTCTGGAATTCATAAATTCCAGTGCCATGGATCAGCTTATCCACACCCCCACCAGGGGCAGCAATATCCTAGACCTTTTCATTACCAACATGGGCAGCCGGTGTTCCACACCAGAGGTCAATTCCTCATTGGTCAGATCCTGCCACAAGCTAATCACCCTAGACATCCACATCCCGCCCCCAGCCCTCATTAGGGAAACCACCATAAACATTTCTCCAAAGCCAACTTCACGCTTCTTAAGACAGAAGTGGCAAACTTCATAACACCTATGCAGACAGACAACAGAGGTACGACTGCTGAATCCTACACAAATGCACTTTATAAGCACTTACACGAGTGCATGGATTGTGCTATCCCTAACAGAACCAAGATGCTGTCCTCCAAAAAAAGGAATTCAATCTGGTGGTCCCCTGCCATAAACAAACTCTACAACAGAAGAAAGAAACTGTTGCAAAAAAAAAGTAAAATCCCATGATTGGAGGAACTCCCTAGTCAGCCTCAGTAAAAAGCTGAGATCCCTCATAAAATCCTCCAAGTCTAGTTAACAAAACAAAATCACCACTGATTCTAAAGACAACCACAAAGCATTTTATAGCTATGTCAAGAATCTCAATGGCAACACTCAGATCTGCTCTGAGTTACAGCACAATGGTACTAAATATACAGAACCAACTGATGTTATGTGATCCTATCTCGCCTACATTCTGACTGATGGGTTCGGAGCCGATCCCTCGGCTCCGACTCGGCACGCTTATGCTATAGAGCGAGGCCTCTAATTGGCTGAGCTATCTTTATCCCAGGATGCACCACCACTAATCCCCCAGATTTCGTTTGCCGCTTACAGAGCTTGGACGTGGTCTCAACATTGGCTGGGCTAAGTACTATATATTAGGCTTTTTTTCCTGTCAGTATTTGCTTCATTTAAACCCAAAAGCTGTTTTAACGGCTATTCTTTGTGTACGAGTGTCTTTTTCTAAGTTTGGTCAAGATTTTCGTATTTTTTCCTGTCAGAGAAGGCTCCGTTTAAGTTAGAGGGGCCTTCCCCTGTGGTTACTGCTACTTTAGTGGTTGTGTGTGGGTCAAGTACCCGTTTAAGTAAGAGGGTCTTGACCCTCCCTTTTTTTCCTTTCTCTTTCTGACTGTCTTGTAAAAAAAAAAAAAGTTCTTTAGCTTAAATATTTACACTGAGTTTGTGCATTCATATTTTGTTCCTGTGTCAAACCTTGTTACTGTTTACTGTAGTTACACTGTTTTTTGTAGGATTATGTCTAAAGAGCATAAACCCTCCGGGTTTAAAAAGTGCATGAGGTGTGGCTTCAAAATGTCCATAACGGACGACCACTCCTCGTGCGTCTATTGTCTTGGCGCCAAACATCTGCAGGAATCGTGCAGTGTATGCCATGCGTTTTCCTCCAGAGTCCTCCAGGAGAGGAAAAACAAATTAATCCTCAAAGGATTAATCAAGCCTTCCTTCGAGGAGGCTTTATCTTCCTCTCCTTCTCCTTCCAAAAAGAGGAAAACGCCGGCTCCGACCAGTCAGTCGGAACCGATGGCTAAGAAAACTAAACAGACTTCTCCATCGGCTCCACGGACTTCAGAGCCGAGGTCGGAACGGTCTGTCTCGATGCCTCCAGCCTCGACCCCTCTGGTTTCGGAGCCGAGGTCTGGGGCATCGAGAGGCGGGTCACCCTCATCGGCTTCACTGATATTGGAGCCGATAAGGGTCATCGGCTCAGACTCTTCCCTCTCGGAGCCGAAGTCCTTGTCGACACCGAGGGAAATTTCCTTGAAGGTTTCCTCGGAGCCGATAATTGTTGAGTCATTTCGGAGCCGGTCCCCGAGCCCTTCGGAGCCGATGGAGAAATCGGTTCGGGCCCGATCGGTATCCTCGAGATCATCCAGGATGTCTGATTCGGACATCGACAGGGTGCTCCTTCGACTCTTCCAGTCTCCGGTGTTCCAAAAGATGGTTTCGGCTCCAGCCCATTTGGCTTCGGAGCCGATGGTCCACTCCCCTACTGTTCTTCCTCCTCCAACAGCTTCGGCACCGTTGGAGCAGGTGCTGGTGGAACCAGTGGAGGTGTTAGGGTTAGGCCCGACCCTGGCTCCGACTCCGGCTCTTGGGTCGGAGTTCAGTGCACGGACTTCTTCCTTCGGCCCTGGGGGGGAGGCTTCGGGATTGATGCTTTCGGTCCCAAGTCTCCCTCTTGGTGCGTCGGTGGCGGGAGTGCCGTCCACTGTCGTGGCCACGGAGGGGGGACCCTCCCAGGATTCTGGTGGTCCCGACTTCAGGGCTATGAGGAGTGCTTTAGCCAAATCTTCATTGGCTACCTCCACAGTTTCCCCAGCTCCTTCCCTACATTTGGAGACTGGGTCGTTGGCAGTCCCCCTGTCAGTAGACAGCGGAGCCCCTGGGCCTCAGGTTACCCCCGCTGAGGTTTTTCCCCCTCCTGGAGGTCCTTCTGAAGCCTCTTCGGAAGAACCCCCCAGGAAGAGAACGTGCAAGAGGAAGCACGTTGACTCCCCTGACGAGTCTTTGACATCTGACACTGATCTCGATGATGCAGAGGGGTCCCCCAAGTCATCCTCGGATGATGTCTTCTTTGCAGACATCCTAGAAGCCCTAAAACAATGAGGCGGCTGGCAGTCCAAACCTCCCTCTGCTGATGAGTTGGTGTTCCTGAAGGCCTTCGGGGCTCAGCCCTCCGCCTCCTGGGTGTCTCCGCCCTTCGACGAGCTCTTGGATTTGATCTGTCGAAGGGCGTGGGAACACCCAGACTCTGTGGAACCGGTGCCCGCTCGTCCCAACAAATTTCTCTCGGTGCCCCCGGATAGAGAGTTCCTTATGAAAGGTGTGGCTGTAGATGCTATGGTGGTGGCATCTGCTACCCAGCAAGATGTAGCAGAGGCTTCTACGTCCGTCCATCCTCCTAATAAGGAGTCTAGGAGCATGGATCGGTACGGTAAGCGCACCCTTAGTTCAGCGGCCTTTACTCTGAGGTCTTTGAACTACCTGACGCACTTTACGAGATTTCAGAGGGATCTGATTAAGGAGCTGTCCGATACCCTCTTGGGTAACCTGCCTGAGGAACTGGCCCAGACGGTTGGTTCTCAGCTGGCTACAATGTCGTCCATTTCAAACTCGTCCATGAGGCTCATTTCGTATGCGGCCGAAGGGGCGAGTAGAGCGGCGGGTACAGGCATTGCTCTATGGAGACAAGCCTGGCTCCGCCTGTGTCATTTCGCGGAGGCCTTTAAGTCTTCATTTGCCAACGCCCCCTTTGATGGGTCCTCCCTGTTTGGACCCAAGGTAAAAGACACACTTACCCGCTGTGAACAGGAAGGTAAGACTCTGACTGCCGTAGGGGCACGATTTTCCACTCCCTTTCGGCCTTATCCCAAGGCTAAAAGAGGAGGGAAAATGTGGTTCCGTAGATTTCAGAAGTCTTACCCCTCTCAGCAGGAAGGTTCCCCTCCAGAGGCAGAGGAGGGGGAAATTCATCCGGAAGACGCCGTCCCAGAGGCGGCAGAGGCCCTCGCAACACTGGAGACCGCGAGTCCTTTCGTGGCTCTTCAGCTTTTCGTAGTCCCTGAGGGATTGCCCAACTGTGCTGCTCCGGAGCCAGTCGGGGGTCGTTTTTCGAAGCACCTGAAGGCCTGGGAAGGGATCACTCAGGACCGATGGGTGCTTCGAATTATCGCCGGAGGTTACTCCATCCCATTCTCTCGCCCCCCCTCAGTCCAAAAAAATCCCGGACCCGCCACCCAGTCAACGGGATACCGCAGCCTCAGAAATTTCAAAGCTGCTGCAAAAAGGAGTCATCCAACTGGTCCCCGCAGACCAGATCGGATTAGGGACTTACTCAAGATTCTTTTTGGTGCCAAAAAAGACCGGGGACTTGAGGCCCATTTTGGACCTAAGCAACCTAAACCGTTCAGTCAAGAAGTCCAAGTTCCGAATGGTCACTCTACAAACCATTCTCCCATTGTTGGAGAAGAGTGTTTGGATGTGCTCCATAGATCTCAAGGACGCGTATTATCATATCAGAATACATCAAACGTCCAGGAGACATTTGCGCTTCAGCCTAGGAGGCAGTCATTTTCAGTTCCGTGCGCTGCCCTTTGGTCTCACCACAGCCCCCAGGGTGTTCACCAAATGCTTGGCAGTAGTGACTGCTCACCTGAGAAGTCTAGGATTCCAGGTGTTTCCGTAGCTAGACGACTGGCTCCTAACTGCCACCTCCAAGCATCTACTTCTACGGAGCCTGCAAGCCACAATATTACTGGGCAATTCCCTTGGAATCACCTTTAATTGGCCAAAGTCTGTGTTGCGGCCATCTCAAAGAATAAGATTCATAGGGGTAGAAATAGATTCAATCCAGATGCGGGTCTATCTACCTGCAGACAGAATTCAAACCATTCAAAATCAAGTTTGAGCCTTACTCCCCAGGTCCAAATCCCCAGCCAGAATGGTCCTACAGCTATTGGGATCTATGTCTGCCACAGTTCTGCTAGTTCCCTTGGCAAGGTTACACATGAGAATCCTCCAGTGGCTTCTTTCAACTCAGTGGTCCTTTCAGGAACTCCCTCTCAATCATCTCATATGGATCACAGAATCTTGCAAACGGGACCTTCGCTGGTGGCTAGTGTCCTCCAATTTGGATCAGGGACGACCCTTTGTTCTTCCTCCTCCGGCGGCCACTTTGACCACGGATGCCTCCCAGATGGGGTGGGGGTCATTCCCTGGGCAGGTCAGTCCAAGGCAAATGGCACACGGAAGAGACCCCTCTTCACATCAGCATCCTAGAAATGAGGGCAGTACTCCTGTCCCTTCAAGCCCTTCACGATTATCTCCCTCAGGGCGTAATTGCTGTTCACTCAGACAACATGTCAGTTGTCTGGTACCTGAACAAACAGGGAGGGACCAGATCCTATCCTCTTTGCAGAGAAGCGATGAGAGTTTGGGAATGGGCAGTCTCGACCAAACGCTTCCTAGTGGCTACTCGCATACCGGACAAGTCCAATGTCATAGCCGACAGGTTGAGCAGAACCATCCTCTCTCCTCATGAATGGTCTCTGAATACAACAGTTACAAGGCAGATTTTCAGCGAATGGGGAGTTCCGTGTTGCGACCTCTTCGCGACTCCTCTGAATGCAAAGTGCAAAGAATTTTTCTCCCTAACCCCGGCTCCGGGGAAGAGCCCCATGGACGCATTAGTCCATCCTTGGCCCACCGGCCTGCTTTATGCCTTCCCTCCAGTTCCTCTCCTCCCCAGGGTGATTCAAAAGGCATCTCTCTTAGGGAGCAAGATGATCTTAATTGCTCCTTACTGGCCTCGTCAAGTGTGGTTTCCCTATCTTCGGAAACATGCTCTGGAAGGTCCATGGTTCCTGGACCAGGTCCAAGACCTACTGATTCATTTGTCGGGACTACTACACCAGTCCCTACACACCTTAAAATTGACGGCCTGGCTCCTCCTCTTCCGACGATAGTCAGGAGACATGCACTGGATCCAGATGTTGTGCACATATTATCTTCAGCCCACAAGTCTGCTACAAAGAAACTGTATTCCAGTAAATGGAAAAGGTTTGCTATTTGGGCTCAACTCCGGGGTCTGGACCCCATTTCTACTCCTGTGGCAGAAGTACTCAAATTCCTGACCTCTCTTTTCAATCAAGGCTCTTCAGTTTCTACCATCAAAGTACAATTGGCAGCAATTTCTAATTTTCATGAATCCATAGACCCACCTTTAATGAGCAACAGATTGTGTAAGACCTTCTTGAAAGGTGCTGCTCTATTAAGACCTCCGATTTCTCATCCTGCACCTCCATGGGATCTCGATATAGTGTTGCGTGCCTTGACTTCTTTCCCCTTTGAACCGGCAGCTACCTGTGATCTAAAGTTTCTATCATGGAAGACAGCCTTTCTAGTGGCAATTACTTCAGCCAGAAGGGTTTCAGAACTTCAAGCTTTGTCAGTGAAACCCCCGTACTTGGTTTTTCATACAGACAGGGTGTCTCTCAGACCAAATCCTTCTTTTGTTCCTAAAGTTTGTTCTACTTTATGCTTGCAACAATCATTAGAGCTTCCAGTTTTTTTCCCAAAATACTCCAATAAAGTGGAGTTTATTTTCCACACACTAGATGTCCACAGACAGTTACATTTTTATTTAGATAGGACCAAACAATCAAGGAAAACAGATCAGTTGTTTGTATCCTTTGCAGAAAACAAATTGGGCAACGCTGTCACAAAGGTCACTATTGCCAAATGGATCAGGGACTGTATTACTCAAGCTTATATTTATTCTAACAAAGAGCTTACCACCTCTGTTAAGGCTCATTCTACAAGGGCTATGGCTACTTCGGTAGCATTTCATTCTAAGCTTGCTATTGGTGACATTTGTGCTGCGGCTACATGGTCTTCCCCGCACACCTTTATTTCTCACTACAAATTAGATGTGGCATCTAGAGGACGAGCTTCATTTGGTTCCACAGTGCTCAGGAGTGTTTTCCAATGAGCCACCCGGGATTTAGGCGCTAGGGACGCTGTCCCATCAGTCAGAATGTAGGCGAGATAGGATCACATAACATCTTTTAGTTATATACTCACCATAACTTCAGATGTTTGGGATCCATCTCGCCTACATTCCTAATAACCCACCCTCCTTCCCCCTTCCTTGGAGATCAGAGGGTATCAGAAGGTCCGAATCCTGTTGTTTCATCTTGAAACATCTAACAATGTTATATAAACAAGCTGTGCATGTGTGCATGAATGCGGACAAACAAGATCTGGGGGATTAGTGGTGGTGCATCCTGGGATAAAGATAGCTCCCATCAGTCAGAATGTAGGCGAGATGGATCCCAAACATCTGAAGTTATGGTGAGTACATAACTAAAAGATACTGCCAACATCTTGGCAGATAGGTTCAGTGCTAACTTTACCCCTCTTTCACCCGCTAAAGGGCCCATCTCTATACCGGAAGAATGCAAAGTTCCTGTAATCACGGCTCCACAGGTAAAAAACACACTCTCCAAAGCCAAGAACACAGCATCCATGGGACCTGACAACATCCCAGCCTGCTTTCTGCATGAACTACAGAATGAATTGGCACCCCACTTAAGCACCATGTTCAATCATAGCCTCACCTCAGGCTTTGTGCCCACTGAATGGCGCACAGCGACAGTTATCCCACTTCACAAAGGGGGAGCCACCACGGACCCTGGGAACTACCGCCCCATTAGCCTAACAAGCCTGATCTGCAAGGTCATGGAATGTATCATCATGGAATTTAGAAACAGACATAGGTAATCTCCAAACTCTTAACCCCACCCAGTCCGGGTTTGTAAAAGGGAGATCATGTCTCCTAAACCTGATAGACTTCTTTGAAGCAGTCACCAAAGCCATAGAGGAGGGTAAGGTGGTTCACACAGCCTATCTAGATATCACCAAGGCTTTTGACACCATCCCCCACTCTGGAATTATAGATAAACTTACTAAACTAGGTATAAATCCCTATGTCACAAGAGGGGCTGCCAACTGGCTCACTGTGTGAAAGTAGCAGATTCCAAATCTAACTTCAGACCAGTGACAAGTGAAGTACACAGGGTTCAGTCCTGGGTTCTCTCCTGTTTGGTATCTACTTTTCTGAAGTACGGGCTAACACAGAAGGTCTTTGGCTTAAGAAGTTCGCAAATGACTGCAAGCTAGGAGCCATAATCGAAACTCCTAACGATGTGGACATCCTACAAAAGGACCTCACTAAGACAGATGCCTGGTGTCAAAGCCATGGCCTCAAGCTCAATGCCAAAAAGTGCATTGTCATCCCCTTTGGCAAAAACTCTGTACCCATGAGCTACCACATAAGGTGGTAGTCTACTTAACACCGGAAATGTGATAAGAAACCTTGGGACACAAGTGGACAGTAGTCTCTCCTTTGATAATCACATTGCTACAGTAGTCAAGAAATCCTTCTACATGGCACACCTCATCACAAAAGGTTTCTCATCCAGGAAAAGAGAGGTCACTGTTCCCCTCTACTTGTCACTTATTAGACCCATTATAGAGTACAGCGCCCCTTTTGGTATGTACATCACAAGACATCTACAACAACTGGAAAGGCCGCAGAAATACATCATAAAGAGGATTACTGGCCTCAAACAGATGCCCTATGCAGACCGTCTCAAAAAACTCCAGCTTTACTCCGTCGCATATTGCCTACTCAGAGGCGATCTCTGCCTAACATACAAAGCTATGTCAAACCCAGAGCTGTTGGACATGCTTCACTTAAAGAAATCCCAATCCCTCTGAGCTACACGCTCTAGGGACCTAAACCTTGTCACCACAATAAACAGAACATGCTGGAGGGATAGATTCCTGTCTCAGAGACTTCCCATACTCTGGAACAAACTGCCTATCTATATCAAACAAAGCTCCTCAATAGCACTTTTCAAGAAAAATCTTGATTGGATGGGAAATAGGAAATTCACCCTGGGGATCACCTCTGTGGCTCTGCTCGACAGGGGCACAGGAAAATAATTTTCTTGGGTGGTGAAAGCCAGGGTACCTTTTTGGCTAGGCATATACAGGCCCTAGGGCCAATAGCCTAGTACCTACCTATGAACCATTCATTTTATTAATCCCACTATTTTCATTGTGTATTAAATTCTCATCCTGCTGGTATTGTAAATCCACAGATTGAGTCATGCAGTCAACACCTGTCTTTCTCTTCTTTTTTCTAACAGTAATGTTCTTCAGTCCTTCCACATTCAATTTTGATTTCTTCTTTTTCACCTGCCCCTTGACTCTTTTTTTTTCTACCTTCTCTGTTGGAAAAATTATGCATTTTTCTGTAGACTGAAGGTTTTCTGATAGAAAAATATCATTCCCTGTAACCTGTGTGTTACATAAAGTGGTGTCCTTTTTACTACATATTCTCTTTCCTTTACAGTTATTAATCTGTTTCTTTTTCTTGTTTGTTATTTGTTGTGAACATCTTCCTTGCTTTCCTGTTTTGTTTCCTTCTAAATAAACTGGATCCTCAGATTGCTGAATACTTGCATCCAGAATTCCAAAGTTGTCAGGGGCATCGTCTTGTTTTATAGGGGTTGAATGACATTTGCAGACAATAGATGGATCATTTCCCAAATCTGTTCTATGCCTAACATTATTTATTTGATCAGTCAGGTCATTAATACATGAAACAATAGTTCTCTAAGCCATGCCAATTGCACAAGTGCAATCATCATCAAGTCTAGATTTACTTCTAACAATGGTAAGCAAATCATCCAACCTTTGACACGAGGAACACAGATCACCAGTGTTATTAGCTGTTACCTTTAAATATGCATAGCATTTATTACACTGTACAAGGTATCTGTGCATTAGCAAATCGTTAATTACATACTTATTTAAGGAATCTATATTCAGCTTCAAATAAAATACCGTAAAAGAAAAGTATAATCAAAAAGAGTAACCACAGAATTCAAGAACTTAAATCAACTTCTGTGACAAAAAAATCACACCTGCAATATACAACTAAATAATAAATTAAGTACAGTAAAGTTGTTCTGACCATACAAGTTCTGCAAGCCAGACAAAAGTTGCAATTCACTCGCAGTCGCACTTCTTTTTAACAGTAAAGATCAATAAATCACAAACCCAGGTAGGATTGTTTAGATATGCTCAGGATTTTCCTCTCTGCAGTCTGTGAATTTATAGCTGTCTATAATTTGTGGCTAGAGCTTGCCTGTCTAAAACTTCTCCCTTTCTAACAACTAACAGTGAAATTAAAGGTAAAACAACAAAATATGGATCAAATTAAGTCCTGCTAACAAGCTGTCCCTTCCTACCTACAAACAGTGATAACAAATACAATATAAATTAAAAAAAAAACTCCTCTTACCAGTCGACTCCACAGTAAATCACAAACCAAGGCAGGATTGTTTGGATATGCTCAAGTTAATTTCTCAAGAGCACAATTCATGTTTCAAGGAGGAGTAGGAGGATTTGTTTTGGTGGAGGGGATCCCTTTTAAGAACTGTGAGTTCAAAATGTGAATAAGTTAGATCCAAAGGTAGACAGGCTGAAATGGCTGACAAATGCACTTGTGTATCTATATCTAATATATATCTATATCATGTATATGTGTGTGTTTATATATATATATATATATATATATATATATATATATATATATATATATATGTGTGTGTGTGTATATGTATATGGGTCCCCTTCAGTAGATCAAACTTTTAAATGTTCAAAGACGATAGGACCGAGACCATAACATCGAACATTTAAAAGTTCGAACTGACTGAATGGAGATCCGCTTACAGTGCAGAATGGGAAGATTTCCCTTTCCACAATGTAGTGCGATCTTGGAGTTGGTACATTTAAGTAGTGGGGGTGTGGGGTGCAGGGGACCTTGCCCCCCCCCCCCCGCTATGCAGGTTTAGTTTATTTTTTCTTCTTTAATTTTTTTCTTCAGTTTTCAAACTTTTAAATGTTCAATGCCATATCGTCTTCGAACATTTAAAAGTTCTATCTACTGAAGTAAATCCATATGTGTGTGTGTGTGTGTGTGTGTGTGTGTATATATCTATATATATATATATATATATATATATATATATATATATATACATACATATACACATGTGTGTGTGGATGCATATAAATATATATATATATATATATATATATATATATATATATATATATATATAGAGACACACACACACACACACACACACACACATACACATACATATGGTTCCCCCTTCATAACGTTGTGGCCCAGTTCAAGTTTGAAAATTTTGAGAAGAAGACATCGTAAGCATAGAAGCATGAACTTCTGGAACATTGTATTTCCTCTCTGGGTAAGTAACTTTGGTGGTGATCTTTGCCCTTTCTCCACTGTAATATGATCTTGGAGTTGGTATATTTAAGTGGGGGTGGGGGCTAAGCCCCCCCACACACTTTGATGGGTGTAATTTGTTACCATTTGTGTTTTTTTCGTTGGTGGCCAACATACACACTGAGCTAGAATTGAGCAGCTTACATTATTTAAGGATGTAAGGTATCACTGGCTGATAGGGATTCATACCTCTTTTTTTGTCAATCAAAATAATTTATTTTTCTATTCGAAGTTGTATAATTTTCTAGTTACAGATTTTCTAACCTCCTTTATCAACTATAGCTCGTCATGTGAATAAATGTGCCTAGAAGGAATTAGAAGGTTATTCTCCAAATTATCAGACTGTGTCTTTAAATTTGGATGAATTAGAGAGCCCTTGTGCTGTGCAAGTCCATTCTGTTGCGTTAATATGTGGTGACTACCCCTGCCTAGATGGAAAAGGCAGAACCAATGCTCTCTTGGTAAAAAAACAAAAAAAGGATCTTGGGACTATCCTTCAGAATCTTCAGGAGGGCCTTTTGGATGAGAGGAAAGGCATACAGGTATTTCCTTTTCCATGTAAAGAAGAAGGCGTTCATTCTTCATTCTTCCTTGCAAGGAACATGGAGCAAAACAGTCTTTAGTTAACTGTTCAGAATGGAGACAAAGAGATCTATCACTGGGGTACTCTACTAGTGGACAATCTGAGGGAAGACCTGTCTGTTCAACATCCGTTCACGAGGATCTGTCCTGGATCTTCCCAGCTCAGGTAGTCTGCCAAGATGTTCTTTTCTCAGGGAGCGTAAACTGCTAGAAGGAAAATATTGTGATGAGCTGCAATGCTGTAAGTTATCACTGCTGATCTACAAAGTGATACAACTGTTTTCCCCTGCTTGTTGATGTATCACTGTGGTTTAAAACCTAGAGAGTCCCTGGAGTCCAAAGATGATAGTGAGACTCGGGGCAAAAATCAATGCTGTCTTTTATGTTTTTGTGATCTCTTCTGTCCTTTTTTGACGAAAGTCCATGCACTTTGACATCTTTTAAATATGCCCCATCCCCAGCCAGGTCTAAAGCATCTGTGAATACCTTTTGAGGGAGGAATAAGAAATGGAATGCCTGAATTTGCTTTTATCTAGATGATCTACCAAAGAAGTGCTTTGCCTAGATAAGATGTTGGATATCACTGAATCTATCTCATATGCAGTTTGGAAAATGGAATCATTTGTATTGTGGATGTCATGCAATTCTCAAAATCTTCTGTGAAGTTCATGGAAAGGTATGTCAGGGAAAGAAGGTAGCCTATCCAGAACTAAGTCATGTCTAATGGAAGGAAGGCCATTACACAGGGTGTACTGAGAAGTCAACCCAGGAATCCCCCAGAGCGAGAGGGGTGCAGATTGGACTCGAAATTCAGTCACAACACTTATATTTAGAAATAAACCGACAGTGAACTACAAATTTTGACAATTTTTTTCTTAAGAAGTGGTCTGAATAAGGAAGCCATCTCAGATAAAGATTGATGTGAATGACATCAGGTCGTCAGTGTGGTATAAAAACAGGCAGCCAACGTCATTACATCAGTTTTTCTTGCCCCAAATGTCAGGAGCCCCTAAATAGGGAGCTAAGTTATGGTGGAATAACACCACTAGTAAAAAGTAAATACCAATAGCCCTGTAAGGAGTGAGGAAGAGAGAGAGAGAGAGACAAGGGGCTGGAGGGTGAGAAACCAGGACTGCAACAGTGAATACACTCAAACATCTACATGTATGGTAAGTATACACAACTGTACTATGTTCTTCATGTTTCACTGTTGCAGTCATCACACTTGAGTCAATTCCCAAAGCTGAAGAATGGGTCGAGGCAGTCAAGAAGAGTTGGGGCTGGCTAGTATGCCCTGCAGGACTGGGTTTGCAAAGCCCACCCTGGATTTGGAAAATATAGGCAGGTGATAATGCTTGGTGAAGGTATGAACAGAACTCCATGTTGCAGCATCCAGAATGTTCCAGGTAGGGACTCCTCTCAGAAAGGCTGTAGAGGTTGACGTTGCCCTAGTGGAATGTGTTCTGACCCCCTTTGGGGGTGGTTTTCCATGGTGTGTATAACAGAAATGGATACAGTGTGCTATCCATTTGGAGATGGTTTGTTTTGATATGGCCTTGCCCTCTGCCCCTGGTGCAAAGCTGACTAGTAACTGGTCAGATTTCCTAAAGGGCTTAGTCCTATCCAGGTAGAATCGGAGCTGTCTGTGCACATCTAAAGAGTGCAGGATCCTTTCCCCCTTATTTTTGAGGTTTAGGGAAAAAGGTGGGCAAATCAATAGATTGGTTGAGAGCCACACTGGACACCACTTTAGGCATGAAGGTTGGTTTAGTCCTGAGGGAGACCCTGTCAGCATGGAAAGTGATGAAGGGTTCCACAGCCATAAGGGTGTGTAGCTCAGACACTCTTCTAGCTGAAATGATGGCCAAAAGCAAGGCTGTTTTCCAAGAGAGGAATTTTAACTCTGCTGAAGCTGCAGGCTCAAAGGGGTGGAGAGTGAGCTTTTCCAACACAAAGTTAAGGTCCCACGCAGGGGTAGGGGCTCTTCTTTGTGGCCTTAAGTTGTTAGCCCCTCTCAGGAACTGCTTGATGAGAGGGTATGAGAAGAGAGGTGGCTCAGTGCTGTAATGTGCAGAGATGGCAGAGGCATGGATTTTAATGGAAAAGAAGGAAAGGTTCCTGTGGAGTAGGTCTGCTAGGTAATCCAGGATGAGAGGTAATGATGGCTGTGCTGGTTCAGCTCCTTTAGTCTGGATCCAGGAACAATACCTTTTCCACTTGTCAGCATAGGATTTTCTAGTACTGGGTCATCTGGCTTCACATATAACATCCAGGACCTGCTTGCTTAGGCTGGCCACTGGAGGAGAAGTCAAGAAATAAGCAAGGCTGCCAGGTTCAGGGTGTGCAATTGTGGATGCAAGACACCTGCTGAGTCAGGAGAGTTGGAATCTGAGGGAGGTGCCATGGAGGCAATGGAGACAGACTGCGCAGTAGTGGGTACCAGTGCTGGTGTGGCCAGTCTGGGGCAATCAGGATTGCCCTTGGTCTCTCCTCCCTTATTTTGAGTAGTACTCTTTTAAGAAGGGGAAGGGGGGATATGCATAGATTGAGAGGTTTTGCCAGTGGAAGGACAGGGCATCAACTTTCCAGGCTTTGCTGTGAGGTTCTCTGTTGCACAATTTGCTGAGCTGGTGGTTGTAGTGGGAGGCAAATAGGTTCACCTTCGGGGTAACCGATTTCTGGGTCACAAGGCTGAAGGTGTTGTGGTTTAATTGCCACTCGTATGGGTCTAGGAGATTTCTGCTTAAGTTGTTTGCCAGAGAGTTTTGGTTGCCTGGCAGGAATTGAGCTTGCAGGTGAATATGCATGGTTGAGGCCATGTTCCAAAGGGTCATGACTACCCTGCAGAGTGGGTTCCCCTCTGCTTGTTGATGTACCACATCACTGTGGTGTTGTCAGTTTTGATTAGAAGATGCCCCCGAGGGAGTAGGGATCTGAAAACTGTTAGACCGTGCTGAACAGCTAGCATCTCTTTCTGGTTGATGTGCAGATTAATTTGATTTGGGCACCAGTGGCCCTGAATGCACCTGCCTTCCAGATGTGCCCCCCAGACATAGTCTGATCCATGTGTGGTTAGGGTCTGGGCGGTGTGGGGTTGTGTAAAGGGAAGTCCTTTGTTGTGGTTGCATGCTGCTGCCCACCAAAGGAACTATTTCCTTAGACAAGCTATCATAGGTATGATAGTTTCCAGGTCCTGAGAATGTTGGCACCAAAGACTTTTTAAGTACCATTGAAGTTTCCTCGTATGTAGTCTGGCATACAGAATTAGTAGAATGCAGGAGGCCATGAATCCTAGAGCTTGCATGATTTTCCTTGCAGATAACTGGGTTCTGGTGGCCATTTGAGAGAAGTAGCCTGTCAGACAGGCTTGTTTTTCTGGAGTAAGGAATGCCATCTGGGATGCTGTGTCCAAGTTTGCTCCCAGGAATACAATTTTTTGACTGGGGAATAGTTTGGATTTCTTTTCGTTGATAGTGTACCCCAGTGAGGTTAGAAGGTCCTTTACAAATGTCAGGTGCTGCAACAGCTTTTCCTAACTGTCTGCCTGAATCAGGCAGTTGTCCATGTAGGGGTAAATTTGAATATTTCTTTGTCTGTAAAAGGCAATGGTTGGAGCAGGCATTTTGTGAAAACTCTGGGAGCAGTGGATAAGCCAAAGGGAAATGCAGAGAACTGTTAATGTATAGGTCTTGCTCTGAAATGTAGATATTTCCTGCAGGAGTCCCTGACTGGGATATGCAGATAGGACTCCTTTAGGTCTAGGGTGGCTAACCAGGCATCTTTGGACAGCATAGGGAGAGGCTGCTGTAGGGTGAGAATTTTGAATTTTGGTACCACCAGGAAGGTGTTTAGAATGGCTAGATCTAAGATTGGGCACCAGGTGCCCTCTTTTCTGGGTACTAGGAAAAGTCTGGAATAAAAACTTTGGCCTATCTGTCCTGCAGGAACAGGCTGAATCACCCTTATGGAGAGCAGGGATTGAACTTGGTTATATGCCTCTGCCCACTGGTTTGGAGGAAGATCTGGGAACCCTTTTGGGGTTGGCAGTGTGTGGAAATAAAATTTGTACCCCTGGGATACTATGTTGAGGACCCATCGATCGTTGGTTATGGAGGCCCAGTTTTTTGCATGGTAGGCAAGTTTTCATCGTAGGGGTACGAGCAATTGAGCAGAGGTGAGGGGAGGAGGAGAGAAGTCATTGTGAATTCCTTTCATAAGGGGGTGGCTTAGTACTCCCTGTTTTAGAAGTGGAGGTACTCCATTGCTTAGATCTCTGCATACCCTGAGACTTTTGTCTGGGGGAGGGTCTGCTTCCCCTAGGTCTAGTTTGAGGTGGCTGGAAAGGACCAATGTTTTGAGGGGCAATGCCTACTGAGTCTTGGAGGCTGTATTTGCAAAAAAATCTTTGACTGTCTCATAGACTTAGCTTTTTCTTCCATCTTTTTAAAAACCTTTTCTGCTTTGGTGTCAAACATATTGTCTTTGTTCAGAGGTGCATCCAATAATTTTGATTTGACATGGTCTGGCAAGGTCTTTTCCTTAAGCCGGGCATGTCTTCTAAGTACAGAACCTATGACTGCCACCCTGCAAGATGCTTCTAGGGTGTCATACCCACATTACAGGGTATGCTTGCTGGCTTGGCTTGCAGAATGCATAAGCTCCTGCAATTCTTTATTTTCTGCACAGTCAGGGAATGTAGATCATTTTTGCTTAACAAGTTCCATAGTATGTTGCTGGTATTTCAGCATGTGGAACTGACAATGTAATGCTCTAATGGCAAGAGTTGCAGAGATGTATACGTTTTTACCCCATCTAACGCTTAGGAATCCCTGTCCGTGGGGGTGGGATTCTTAGCTGTAGTTGCTTTTATTCCTTTAGGTCCTTGGGAGATGACCTCTGGGTCAGCAGTAGGATTCTTGAAAAGAAATTTGTGTGAGTCAGGGACTCTGTAGTACCTGTCAGGTTTCCTTGGAGCAGGAAGTAAAGTATCAGGAGTTAGGCTGGATTCCATAAAGACACCATCCGCAACATCCAGTGCAGGAGGGATAGCTAAGGGTCTGTGCTGTGGTAAATCTAAAAATTCCCGGATTCTCTTTTTGGATTGAGGATAATCCTGGCATTCCCAGTGGAAATGCTCTCTCAAAGTATGTAGGGTTTCGCCAAAAGAAAAATCTTCTGGAGGAGAGGCAGAAAGAATGAATTCCTCTGCATCTGAATCCTCATAAGCAGATAAGGGCATGTCTTCATAATCAGAAACCTCAGAGTCGTCGGACTCTTGGTCAGATAAAGCTGCTGGGGACAAGTCTCTTTTCCTTTTAGTAGGGGAAGGCTGGCTTCCCCTAATCAGCATGATAAGGGCTTCCGCCATTTTAAGCATCTGTGATTGTGGCAAGGAAGCAGGTGCTTGAGTTTGGGTCATCATTTTTTTTTTAGGCATAGCTCATACTCTGGGCCTTAGAAACTCAGTAGTTTTAGAAAGAACTGACAACACGAAAGAAGTCTTCAGTTTGTATCGAATATTGGTAGTGCGAAGAACCTCCTCAGAAGCCGGTGCCTGCACAGCAGCTCCGGACCCATCCAAGGTAGAGACATTCGCAGGTTCCATAGTCAAAGAAGAGTCTTGCAGCATACCGGACTCCAAACGGGTCTTGGTAGTGGCCTGCAAATCCATCGAAGCGGGCATCAGGGGCTGCAAAAGCGCCTGAGTACCGGTGAACTGGCGACTAGCTTAACGGAAGCGTCATCAGCAGTTTTGGACCTGTGCTGTCTGTCTCGGTCTTTATCTTTACTTTTTTTGGAAGATCAGTAGTCGGATGACTTACCGAAGCCATTACGGAATACAGAGAACGAGAGTGAAAGTAATTAGCTATAATAAGGGGCTGACGATAACTAGTTTGGGCATTGAACAAAGCACAAAACTGGCAGCGAGGGACATCATGGTCTGGGCCTAAACAGGTGACGCAGTAAGAATGGAAATCTCGGTGTGGTATTTTCTTTCCACAGGCGAGACGATTGTTAACTTTTTCTGACATCGGTTAGAGCAAGAAAAAAGGATCCCCAATGGGGTACTTAGCTTTGGAAGACTTCAACTCAGTTTCAGAAACGAAAACTCAGGTAGTGGCCAACTGGCACTCATGCGAACTGCTTCTGCTTCGGGCTCCTTGGCAAGAAAGACTGATGTAATGGTGTCAGCTGCCTGTTTTTATACCACTGACAATCTGACGTCAGTCCTGAAGCGACAGCAACCGATGCAGAAACACTAAGCCTCTGGTATTCGGGCCGACTGAGGGCTACCCCTGGCAGGATAACCCAAGTGTGATGACTGCAACAGTGAAACACGAAGAACATCTATGCATCTGTGCTGTCCATTTTATTTTTTTCTCAAAGAATGGGTATTGGACAAGACTCAAGATGTTTTTTTTTAGATTCTTGGATATGACTTTCAAGCTCCTCCCTTTACCCATATTGCCTCTCGCTGCTGCATTACCTCAGATTGAGTTTGCTGCTGCTAAATGTATCTTAGAGCATAAGTAACCATAATAATAATAATAATAAAACAGTATGTGCACAAAATAAGGGCTCAAACTGGAAATAGTGGTTCCAATGCGCCTCTTCAGGTCACTCCCAAAGGATAAGGATGGGAGAAGGAGGGTGGGAAGTTGAGGAAGAATGAAAATGGACAACACAGATGCATAGTTATGGTGAGTACATAACTTTAATATCTGATGTAATTTTTATTTGTTCATCAACGAATGGGACAGAGTCCCCAGCTTTGATAATATTGGGTGGCTGTCATGGAAGGATATTCTGGAGAGAACCAAAAGCAGCCATTTTCCAGGAGATGATGTCCAACTTATTATGAGCAGTAAAAGTATGATGAGAATTAGAGCAAGTGGTTGCAGTATAAATATCAATGAAAACCCTGGTCCAAAAAACAAATGAAGCAGTCATGGCTCTACTTGAATGAGCTTTTGGAAGTTTGGGTAATAACAATCCTCTCAGAGAACAGACAAAAGAAATACAATCTGTTATCCATTTGGCTAAGGTAACAAACACCTGATAAGTTTTATGAAGTCTTTTGTTCTATGTAGGTAAAAACAAAGTTGTCTATGTACATATCAAAGATGGAGCATGTATTCTTCCTTATTGTCAAATTTGGAAAGACAACTGGCAAACTGATTACTTGATTTATATTTGACTCAGAGACAACTTCTAGCAAAAAGGAAGAATTTGTATGTAAAGTCACTCTGTCTTTGTGAAAAATTAAATAAGACAGTTTTGAAGAGAGTTCAGAAACTCACATTGCAGATATAACAGCAACAAGAAAAATTGTTTTCCAGTAGAGAATTTTTAGATCTGATTTAGCCGAAGGCTCAATAGGGGAGTTAATTAGTTTGTAATAGAACATTAAGATCCCAAGGTGGAGTATGATCCTTTATCAGAAGTCTGAGTAGTAGGGTACCCTTAAGGAATGTCTTACATATTTTAGAAGGGGCTAGTGAAAAAATATTATGTCCTAGAGATGGCTGCGAGTTGAACTTTCATGGTAGAGAAACTGGCACCACCTTGAAAGACTGAAGCAATGAATTCTAACACAACAGGAATTGGAGCAGTAAAAGGATCCAGCTTTCTCTCTTCTGCCCAGTAGGAAAGTCTATTCTATTTACTCTTACAAAATTTTTTTTCATAGAAGGTTTCTGGGATGAAAATAAGATTTAGTAAACCAGAGAGGAAAGCTTAGACTGGAATTGGAGAAACCATCCAGTCAGTCTGAGGCCTTGAATGTCCAGATGAATCCTGTCTGATGGATATGATAGTAGATCTGAAGTGGGGTCCAGTATACAAGGTGGAAATAGGAAGTGAGACCACAGGAATGTGAACCATACCTGCCGAGGCCAGAAAGGGGCAATGAGGATTACCTTGCTCTTCAACCATTGTAATTTCTGCAAGAAGAAAAAACGCCACAAAATGCTATTTTAATAAGCAAATGTAATGACCAATACTACAGAAACATCATCAGACACACAGATACACTACCTCACATCCTTTAAATACCATAAAAACATCACTTCCTTAGGGAATGAACCTCACTTCCTTGAGATGAACGGTCAAGGCATGTTATACATCATCTTGTGCAACATTTCACTTTCTAAAACAGGTGGCACCAAAATGCAAGATACAAAGTTACAAAACATTTTACTTTCATAAAATCCTAGTGCATTTTGAATACTGAAAGCTAAAAAACATATGTACAAACACAGAAGTTAATGCTAATAATAAAATTGCATTAGTTAGTTTATATACTAAAAAATGCATACCATTTCATAATAAAAATCAAACAATTCCTGCTTTCAACTTTAAAATAGGTTTGATTGATATGTACTCATTAAACTGGGGGTAGTAGCATTTAAGAGAACTTGTCAGTACAGTTCCCTTTTCTCCACTAAGGTCTGTGAGGCACCCCCTCTCTCTAGTGCACCCACCTTTCCAAAATAAATGCAAATTTCTTATAACCAGGACATGTGGTGGAATGTTTATAAAGTGCATTACTTGTATTTTTGCTCTTAATAGCATAAAGATGCTGATAAATTCTCATGCATAAGGCGCTGTTATGTTTGCCAATATAAAAAGCAGAACAAGTGGCACAAAAACTGATATAAACAACCCCTTTAGTGTTACAGTCATATTTACCTTTAACAACAAGCAAGAATGGGCAACCTTGAACAAGGAAACTACAAACCTCCAGGATATACCTGCATTGTTGGCAGGCCCCACATTTTTTCATTACACACCCGTTGGTGTGACCGTTCATTTGCTGCTTATTGGTTTCAAAAATACCCTTAACATTTTTGTTATTTTTATAAACAAATTTGGGTTCTGGACCCAAACTACCCATAAGTCCCAATGATCCAAAAACAGTTGCCCAGTGTTTCTTAATCATGTCCTGTAATAAACACCTGGATTGTATTGCAAAACAAATACTTGTGACAAATTATCCCAATCATGTTGAGTGTTAGTTCCCTGACCATCAAGATTAATAGAGTTTATACCTACATCATTGTTGCATAAAAGGGCTTGCATCTAACATCCCTGTTTTTCATAACATAATCAATGGTGCTATCCAAAAAATCTTCGGGGTAACCCCTTTTGAGGAACATACCAACCAATTTTGGAACCTCTACTTTGAGCACTTCACCATCTGAAACCAACCTACATAGCCTGATTAACTGACCTTTTACTAAAATTTTCTTTTGTCAGATCGGATACTGGCTAAAAAATGTAAGTAGGCATTAGAAAAGGTCAGTTTCCTATATATATTATATATATTAGATTTATATCTGAAATTCTCCAGGTTCTTGTAAAGAGTCATATCCAAAAAATCTATTAAGTTATTATGATAGTGATGAGTAAACTCCAAAAAATCAGTAGAGTGGTTAAGGAAGTCCATAACATTTTCTAAGTCCCCCAAACTTCCTTTCCACAAAATAAAAATATTATCCAAAAATCTCAGCTACAAACCCAACATAGGTGCAAATACTGAATTTAAAACAAAGTTTCCCAAAACCATAGGACCATATTGGCAAAGATGGAGGCATAAGCGGCCCCCATCGCAACAGCCATATGTTGTTTTTAGTACTCCCCTTCAAAGTATACAAAGTTGTTTGTCAGGATGAGTTCCATAATCTGATATATGACTAATTTCATTATTCGACATATTGGAGCCTTTAACCAGAGCTTGGTAGAACCAGTCCAGTCCTTCATGATAGGGAGTAACCAAAAAAAGGTCCTTTACATCGATGGTCACAGTAGGGCATTAGGCAAAAAAGGACACCCTGAAATCAAGTTCAAAAAGTGCCAGGAATCTTGTAAGATGTCACTTTTCTTCACAAAAAAGTTTTTAATTTAATATCAACAAATTTTGCCAATGGTTCAATCTTCGAACCCGCTGGTGCCACTATAGGTCGCAATGGAGGGTCAATAACTGACTTATGAATCTTGGGAATACCTAAAATTCCTGGGATCTTAAGCTTGCAAACAATCAGAAATTTTCTGACGTGCAGAGGTAGATCAAATGTAATAAATGTCTTCCAAAATGAGGTCTATACTATGATAAGCAATGTTCACCTCATTCTGTATTACCTCAACAAAAAAAATCTATAATTTTGTAAAAATTCCAGCATCTTTGAGGAGTACAAAATTCTGTCCATGATGACAACACCCCCTCCTTTGTCTGGTTTCATAATTCGTATGCTGGAATCATTGGTAAGTCTATGCATAAGTTCCCTCTCTTCACTCGAAAGGTTGTGGAACTTATACCTGCTATGGTAAGAATGCCATTCCCTGATACTTTGCTCACATAATTGTTCAAAAAGATGTATACTTGGAATTAAGGGGGGTTGAAGGTACTAGATCTTCGCAGCGACGGAATATCAGAACCTTGCACATCAGGAGGTAAAATACGTATAAGGTTAAATGTTCCTGGTAAAAAGTTTGAGTTCCGTTACCACATTGACCGAATCAGGTTTGTTAGAGGGTACATATTTAAAACCATGTTGGAACAATGAACCAAACACAGGAAAAGCAAGAAGTGATAAAAAATTGTAAATCTTACAACCTTGAAATTCATATACATTATCAGATGCATCAGCATGGTCATTACCATCAAATATGTTGTCAACTACTAGTTCTGATGTCGTTTCCAATGGGAGTTCTAAAAAACGGTGTTTTTTTACTGTTTCTAGAGGTAGGGTGACCATATCTCCCCTTTTAGAACCTTTACTGAATAATTTTGGACCTCTGAGGGCCATTCTGGTCATTGTTGAAATTATCTTGACCATTGTTGGGGTCAACACCATCATTCTCTTCACCGCTATCATTGTTAGACCTAAAAATACCAGTACTTTTTGGTCTTTATTAGTATAGTCCTTAGTGTCCCTTAAGATTTTTTTTCTGTTTTCTGAAAAATGAAATATTTTCCTGTTCAGCCACTTTAACACAAATATGCTGAAAGCTGTCAATATTATGCTTAAAAAGCATGTCATTTCTTAACTGTGTGTCTAAATTCTTAATTTATTCTTCAGTAGAACTCTGATTGTTTAAATTCTCCTTGATAATGAGTTTCATTAGTATACAACCCATTTTGTCAAAAAAATCCAACAGTTCAAGGTGAAATGCAGACCCAAATGTAATACCATTCAGGTATTTCCAAAGGCACAGTCCTCTAGGGACCCGCTTGTTGACAATACAATGTCTCAAAAATGAGTTGTCCATAAGTAATGATTTAAATTTTAAAACCAATTTTTCCATTTTACTCAACATGGCTTTAAAGGTAAGTTCACTGTCGTTGTCATTACTTGTAAAAACAGGACTAGTAGAATTACTTGCCTCATCAAAATTGTATGTTGATTTTAAAAAAATCACTTAAACTGTGAGCATTGACAGATAAATCAGTACCTGTATGTAATGTTCCTAAGTTAACAATTCTATGAATTGCCGTACCAGCAGATGTTCCTTCCCCACAGTCCTGCTGCAAAGGTGAAATACGCCCCATGGACAAATCACAAGGTGGAGAAAAGCACAGTTGTATACACTCACCATAAATGTAGATGTTTGAGTGTATTAACTGTTGCAGTCATCACACATGGGTTATCTGCCTGTAGGTAGCCCTCAGTCAGCCCAAATACCAGTCTTAGTATTTCTGCGTTGGGTGCTGTCACTTCTTCCATGACGTCAGGTCGTCAGGGGTATAAAACAGGCAGCCGACACCATTACATCAGTTTTTTTTGTCCCAAATGTCAGGAGCCCCCAAATAGGAAGTTAGTTTATGGTGGGGAAACACCACCAGTAAAAATTAAATACCAATACCATTAGGAATAGCCATAGAGAGGAGAGGTAGATAGCTATAGAAAGCCAGGGTGCTGGAGGGAGGGGAAACCAGGACTGCAACAGTGAATACACTCGAACATCTACATTTATGGTAAGTGTACACAACTGTACTATGTTCTTCGTGTTTCATTGCTGCGGTCATCACATTTGGGTTGATTCCCAAAGCTGAGGAAGGGTGGAGGCAGTCAAGAAGTGTTAGGGCTGGCTAGTAGGCCTTGCAAGACTGCTGTAGTAAATCCTGCCCTAGATTTGAAAAAGATAGGTAAGTGGTAATGCTTGTTGAAGGTGTGTACAGAACTCCAGGATGTAGCTTCCAGAATGCCCTTGGTAGAGACTCCCCTGAGAAATGCTGTAGAGGTAGAAGTAGCCCTAGTGGAATGTGTTCTGACCCCCTGAGTGGTTTGTTTGTTTTGAAAAGGCCTTACCCTAGCAGCTGGTCAGATTTTCTGAAAGGCTTAGTCCTGTCATGGTAGAACCTGAGCTGTCTGTGCACGTCCAAATAGTGCAGGATCTTTTTCCCTTTATTCTGAGGGTTAGGGAAGAAGGTTGGCAAATGGATGGATTGGTTCAGAGTAACACTGGACACCACCTTAGGCATAAATGATGGGTTAGTCCTGAGGGAAACCCTGTCAGCATGGAAAATAATAAAGGGTTCTACAGCCATTAGTGTCTGTAACTCACTCTTCTAGCTGAAGTTATGGCTAAAAGCAAGGCTGTTTTCCAAGAGAGGAATTTTAACTCTGCTGAAGCAGCAGGTTCAAAAGGAGGAAGCATGAGCTTTTCCAGTACAAAGTTAAGGTCCCAGGCAGGGGTGGGTGCTCTCCTTGGGGGCCTTAAGTTGTTAACCCCTTTCAGGAACTGTTTGATGAGAGGGTGAGAAAATAGTTGTGGCTCAGTATTGTAATGAGCCAAAATGGCAGAGGCATGAATATTAATAGAGGAGAAGGATAGGCCTTTGTGGAGTAGCTCTGCTAGGTAATCCAGGATTAGAGGTAAGGAGGGCACTGCTGTGTCCTTTCCTTTGGACTGAATCCAAGTACAATATCTTTCCCACTTTTCAGCATAGGCTTTCCTAGTACTAGACCTTCTGGCTTCATAAATGACATCCAGAACCTGTTTTCTTAGGGTTGCTAGTGGAGTATTCAAGAAATAAGTCAGGCTGCAAGGTTTAGGGTTTGCAATTGTGGAAGCAAAATTTGTCCCTCCTGCTGAGACAGCAGGGTAGGGGTCTGGTGTAGGTGCCAGGGTGGCACCATTGTCAGGCTGCGCAGGTGTGGGTACCAGTGCTGGCGTGGCCAGGCCGGGGCAATCAGAATTGTCCTTGGCCTTTCTAGTTTATGTTGAGTAGTACTCTTGAGAGAAGGGGCAGAGGGGGAAAGCCATAGATTGAGAGGTTTTCCCATTGAAAGGCTAGGGCATCCACCTTCCAGGCCCTGCTGTGAGGGTTCTCTTAACTGGTGGTTCTCGGGGGAGGCAAAGACATCCACCTCTAGTGTCCCCCACCTCTGGGTCAGAAGGTTGAAGGCATTGGACTCCAGTTTCCACTCGTGTGGGTCTAGGAGATTTCTGCTTAAGTCGTCTGCCAATGAATTTTGTTTGCCTGGCAGAAATTGAGTTTGTAGATGGACTTGGTTGTTCAAAGCTGTGTTCCACAGGGCCATGGATAACCTGTAGAATGGGTACGAATGGGTACCCCCTGCTTGTTTATGTACCACATAACTGTGGTGTCTGTTTTTATCAGCAATTGTCCTGGAAGGATTAGGTATCTGAAAGCTGTCAGGGCATTCTGTACTGCTAGCATCTCTTTTTGATTGATGTGCAGATGAATCTGCTTTGGGCTCCAGTGGCCCTGAATGCATTTCCCTGCCATGTGAGCCCCCCATGCATAGTCTGATGCGTCTCTGGTCAGGGTTTGGGTAGCATGGGGATGAGTGAAATGCAGTCCCTTGTTGTGGTTGCATGCTTCTGCTTACCAAAGGAACTCTGCCCTTAGACAAGGTATGATAGGAATGACTGTTTCCAGGTCCTGAGAATGCTGGCACCAAAGACTTTTTAAGTACCACTGAAGTTTCCTCATATGCAGTCTTGCATATGGAATTAGCAGAATACATGAGGCCATGAACCCTAGGGCTTGCAGTATTTTTCTTGCAGATAGCTGGGTTTTGGTGGCCATTAGTTTGAAGTAGTCTGTCAGATAGACCTGTTTTTCTGAATTGAGAAATGCCATCTGGGAAGTTGTGTCCAAGCTTGCTCCCAGGAATACAATCTTTTGACTGGGTACCAGTTGAGATTTCTTTTTGTTGATGGTGTACCCCAATGAAGTGAGAAGGCTTTTTACAAATCCCAGGTGCTGAAGCAGCAATTCCTGACTGCCTGAATCAGACAGTCATCCAAGTATGGGTAAATTTGGATATTTCTCTGCCTACAGTATGCAATGGCTGGAGCCAGGCATTTTGTGAATACCCTGGGTGCAGTAGATAAGCCAAAGGGAAGTGCAGAGAACTGATGGTGCAAAGATCCTGCCCTGAAACGTAGATATTTCCTGCATGACTCCCTTATGGGGTGTACAGACAAGCTTCTTTTAAGTCTAGGGTGACTAACCAGGCATCCTTGGCTATCATAGGGAGAAGCTGTTGCAGGGTAAGCATCTTGAATTTTGAGACCACTAGGAAGGTGTTGAGAACTGAAAGATCCAGGATTGGGTGACAAGAGCCCTCTTTTCTGGGCATCAGGAATAGTCTGGAGTAGAAACCCTGACCCCTTTGTTCTAGTGAAACAGGCTGAACAGCTCTGATATTGAGCAGGGAAAGTACTTGCTTTTGAGCCTCTGTCCACTGGTTTGGTTGAAGGTCTGGAAACCCGCTTGGGGTTAGTAGTGAATGGAAATAAAATTTGTACCCCTGGGATACAATGTTGAGGACCCATCAGTCCTGAGTGATGGACATCCAGTTTTTTGCATGAATGGCAAGTTTTCCTCCTAGGGGCACAAGCAGTTGGGCAGGGCTGGGAAGTAGAGTTGAGAAGTCATTGTGAACTTTTTCCATAGGGAGGTGGCTTACCAATCCCTGTTTTAGGGGTGGGGGCACTCCATTGTTTAGACCTCTGCTTACCCTGAGACTGTAGTCTGGGTGGTCTGTTTCCTCTGGGTCTTGTTGGGAAGGCCTGGAGGGGGGGGGGCGTGGAAATGACCAGTGTTTTGAAGGACAATGCCTACTGAATCTAGGTGGTTGCACTTGTAAGAATTCTTTAACAGTTTGCATAGATTTAGCTTTTTTCTTCCATCTTTTTAAGAACTTCTTCTGCTTCGGTGACAAACAAACAGTCCTTATTTAAAGGAGCATCTAGTTATTTGGATTTGACATGATCTGGCAAGGTCTGCGCCTTCAGCCAAGCATGTCTTCTCAGTACAGAACCAGTGACTGCAGCAATGCAAGAAGCATCAAAGCCACACTGCAAAGTATGCTTATTAGGTTTGCAGAATGCATTAGCTCTTGTAAATCTTTATTTTCTGCACAATCTGGAAATACTACCATTTTTGTTTAATTAGTTCCATAATATGTTGCTGGTACTTCAGCATGTGAAACTGGCAATTCAATGCCCTGATAGCAAGAGTTGCAGAGGTACATACCTTCTTACCCCATCTGTCTAAAGCTCTGGAATCCCTGTCCGAAGGGGTAGGATTTTTGGCTGTAGTAGCCTTAATACCTTTCGGTCCCTGGGAAATAATCTCTGGATCAGAAGTAGGATTCTTGAAAAGAAACTTGTGGGAATCAGGTACTCTGTAGTACCTGTCAGGTTTCGTAGGGGCCGGAGGTAAGGTGTCTGGAGTAAGACTGGATTCCATAAAAACATCATCCGCAACATCCAGGACAGGGGGTATAGCTAAAGGCCTGTGCTGAGGCAACTCTAAAAATTCTCTGAGTCTCTTTTTGGACTGCGGATAGTCTTAGCATTCCCAGTGAAAATGCTCTCTTAAAGTATGCAAGGTTTCACCAAAAGAAAAATCCTCTGGAGGGGAGGGAGAGGGAATGGATTCCACTGCATTTGAATCCTCATAGGCTGATAAGGGCATGTCCTGATAATCAGAAGGGTCAGAGTCATCGGACTCCTGGTCTGTAGAATCTGAAGGTAACTCAATTCTTTGTCTCTTAACAGGGGAAGGCTGGCTTCACCTAATTAGCGTAATAAGGTCTTCAGCCATTCTAAGTATTTGTTTTTGTGGCATGGGAGCCTGAGCATGCACTTTGGTCGTCAGTTTTCTAGGCATAATGCATACTCTGGGCCTAAGAAACTTGGTAGTTTTAGCTAAAAATGAAGTTGTCCAATAAAAACGATCTGAAGAAGGCTTGTCTAGCCGAAAGCGCTTATTGGATTTTGTATGTTTATCTTATGTCTGTGTTTTTAGACTCCATTCATTAAAGAGGTTTTAACAGTTTTTTTTTTTTTTTGAAGACCGTGATGGTTATCGAAGTTTCTGTTCTTTAAAAATGAAGTCGTCAGTTTGATTTGAACATTGGTAGGATGGAATACTCCCTCAGAAGCTGGTGGCTGCACAGCGGTTCCGGACCCATCAGAAGCATCTTGTGACATACCGGACTCCGTATGGGTCTCAGCAGAGGCATGCGAATCCATAGAAGCAGGCATCAGGGGCTGCAAATGTGCCTCACTGAGTACTGAGTACTGGTGGACTGGTGACTAGCTTAACGGAAGCATCATTGGCAGTTTTGCACCTATGCAGTCTGTATCTGTCTTTATCCTTACGTTTTTTTGGAAGAATTTAGTGACAAAGATAGCCCGATGACAAATGGTTCAGGCGTTAAACAAGGCGTGGTCTGGGCCTAAACAGGTGATGTAATAAGAATGAAAATCTCTGTGAGGTATTTGCTTTCCACAGGCAAGACAATTGTTAACTTTTTCTGACATCGGTTAGAGCAAGAAAAAAGGATCCCCTTTAGAAGACTTCAGGATGATCAACTCGAAAACAAAAATTTCAGTTAGCGGCTGACTGGCACTTGAGAACCTCTTCTGCTTTGGGCTCCTCCTCGACAAGAAAGACTGATGTAATGGCGTTGGCTGCCTGTTTTATACCCCTGACAACCTGATGTCATGGAAGAAGCGACAGCACCCGACGCAGAAATACAAAGACTCTATTATTTGTGCTGACTTAGGGCTACCTGCAGGCAGATAACCCAAGTGTGATGACTGCAACAGTGAAACACAAAGAACATCTGTTCTACTCCAAGGAACATTTGCATTCGAATAAGTTATAAGAACATCCACGTTGCTTTAAATCATCCATGCACTTAATGAGTGCCGTTAGTTCCATAGAGGTAGTAGTACAAGTTGAATTGAGAATCCCAACTCCTTGACCACTGAAAATATCCATTTGCGACATTGTGGAAGGCAAAAACAAACAGCAATCAAGTAACCAAGCCCAACAGCGAAAAGTAAGACTGCAAGAAGAAAAAACGCTGCTCCAAAGCCACATAATGGTATTTTAATAAAGAAATGTAAGCACTTTAATTTCCAGTTCTACAGAAACATCATCAGACGAACAGATGCACTACCTCACATCCTTTAAATATCATAAAAACATCACTTCCTTAAGGGATGAACCTCACTTCCTTGAGCGGGTGGCGTCCAAGTGCAAGGCATGTTATACATCTTGTGGAACATCTCACTTTCTAAGAAAGGTGGAGCCACAATGCAGGATACAAAGTTACAAAAAAGAAGTTATGTACTCACCATAACGTTCCATTTGAGTAGTTCTACTTCATTTGTCTTCAACTTGTGGGATACTGGCTCCATATCAGATCCGAGCTGGCAATTTCACTAGCATCTGCTCTGAGCTCCAAGCTCCTCCCCTTATCCATAATACACCTCCACTACCTTCCAACCCCCAGATCGAGTTTGCTGACCCTTATACTGATAACCCGACCTGAAAAATACTTTATGACCTACCACTGCAGCCCGCAGGCTGTTCATATGACAAGGTCAGGGGAGAGACGGATGGTTAAATGAAGTATAGCTACTCAGATGGAAACTTATGGTGAGCACATAACTTCTTTATCTGAAATAGTTTACTTCATTTGGTCTTCAACCTGTGGGACAGAGTCCCCAGCTACTAAACTCCTTGGTGGCCCTCATGGAAGGATATTCCGGAGCACCGTGGAACCAAAGGATGCTCTCCTTCTAGAAGTCAAATCCAATTTGTAGTGAGAAATAAAGGTATGAGATGAGGACCAAGTAGCTGCAGAACAAATATCATCCAGTGAGACTCTAGACCAAAAGGCCATAAAAGTAGCCATGGACCTAGTGGAATGAGCTTTCAACTGACATACCTTTGTCCTTATAGACCTGAGGGATGCATGAGGAAATCCACATAGCAATAGTGACCTTGGAGATAGGTTTACCCAAAAAGGGTTTATAGAAGGACACAAACAGCTGATCGGATTTATGGAAGTTTTTGGTTCTATGTAAATAAAATCATAACTGTCTATTAACATCCAACAAGTGGAGTTTGTAATCCATTTTGTTAGCAAAGGTAGGAAAGAAGACAGGTAAATTAATGGTTTGATTGATATTAACTTGTGATGCCACCTTAGGAAGAAAAGACGGATTGGTCTGAAGGGAAACCCTATCTTTATGGGAAATCATTTATGGAACTTTGATGGACAAAGCTTGCAGTTCTGAAACCCTTTTAGCAGAAGTGATAGCCACCAGGAATGCTGTTTTCCAAGATAAGAATTTTAGATCTGTGGTTGCAGCAGGCTCAAAAGGTGGATCGACCATAGCTTGAAGAACCATAGTAAGGTCCCATGGGGGAACAGGATCTTTGACCGGGGGCGTAACAGAAGAGTCCCTTTGGTAAAGGCTTTACACAGTCTGGAGGAGGCCAGTGAGGCAGAATTCTCACCCACATGAAAATGAGAAATGGCAGACAATTGAACTTTTGTAGTAGAAGAACTAGCTCCCTGTTGAAAAATATTGGCTAGGAAATCAAGAATGGCAGAAATAGGAGCCATGAAGGGGTCTAAACTCCTTTGAGAAGCCCAAAAGGAAAAACGTTTCCATTTGCTGCGGTAAACCTTCCTGGTGAAAGACTTATGAGCAGCCAGCAGAATAGACCTAAATGAAGAGGATAATCCAGGAATCCTAGCGATCATGGGAACTGGAGCAGCCAAGCTCTGAGCTTCAAACTGTCCAGGTTCAGATGAGGAATCCCCGATGGGTGTGAAATCAGATCTTGAATGGGATCCAATATCCAGGGTGGAGCCAGAAGGTGATACCAAAGGAAGGGAAACCATACCTGGTGAGGCCAAAACAGGGCAATGAGGATAACTTTGCTCCCCAGTCAACGACCTTTCTGTAGAAACCTCAGAATAAGAGATACTGGAGTGTAAGCATACAGAAGACCGGGAGGCTAAGCTTGGACTAGAGCATCTCTAGAGGACTCTCCGGCACGACGTTCAGAGTGAAAAACTTGTTGCACTTCGCGTTGGAAGGAGATGAGAAGAGATTGCAACAAGGCTGACCCTACTCCAGGAAGATCTGCTCCGCTACTGAAAGATTCAGAGACCACTCATAAGGCATCAGAATAGCCCGACTTAACCTGTCCCCTAGAATGTTGGACCATCCCGGAATGTGAGTTGCTATGAGAAAACAACTGGTGGAGATTGCCCATTCCCACTCTCATGGCCTCGTGACAAAGTGGGTAAGATCTGGACCCTCCCTGTTTGCTGACGTACCAGACCACTGACATGTCTGATTGAATTGCAGTGGTTCCCAGAGGAAGAAAGGCATGAAGGGCCTGCAACGCCAAAAGAACTGCCCTCATCTCTAGAACGTTTATGTGCAAGCTGGACTCTTCAGGGGACCACAGGCCTTGGACTGTCCTGCCCGAACAATGCCCACCCACCCAAGTTGGGAGGTGTCCATGGTCACTGTGGCTTGGACAGAGGCTGAAACAAAGGGTCATCCCTCTAAGATCTCCGGAGAGCACATCCACCACAAAAGGAATGACCGAAAGACTCAACTGAGTTGTATTGGATACGATAATGGAAGTTCCAACAGGGACCATTGTACAGCTAGTGTCCACTGTAGAATTCTCATATGTAACCAGGCACACAGAAGAAGCATTATGGTCGCTGCCATTGAACCTAAGGCCCTCAACACTGATTCTGCCGATGAAAGATGAGTACGGTAGATCAGAGAGACATTTTGTACTTTCTCCGAGGTCAGGAAAATTTTGCATTGTAAGGTGTCTGTCCTTGCCCCAGTGTAGTCTATCACCTGGACAGGATTTAGATGTGATTTGGATGTGTTGATTGTGATCCCCAAATGCAGGGCAAGCTTTAAGAAATAATCCCTGCTTTGAGAAAGTAGATGCCTGGTGGGAGCAGTGAGGAGCCAATCATCCAGGTATGGATAGACCTGAATCCCCTGAAGCCTCAGGTGAGCCTCTACTACCGCCATCACTTTGATAAACACCCTAGGGGCTGTGGTGAGACCAAATGGTAGGGCTCGAAATTGGTAATGATTGACTCCTAGCCGGAAATGGAGGAACTTCCTGGAGCTTCTGTGAATCTTTATATGACAGTAGGCATCCTGGAGGTCTAACAAGCACATCTAGTCGCTCTCTTGCAGGTACAGCATGATAGACTGTAGTGTGACCATCCAGAATTTTTCTTTGGCAACTGACAGGTTCAGGGTAGATAGGTCAAGAATGGGCCTTAAGTCCTCTGTATTCTTTGGCACCAAAAAGAACCTGGAGTAAAAGACCGATCCGGACTGATCTGGGGACGAGTTCGATGGCTCGTTTTTCTAGCAGTTTGAAAATTTCCTGTGCTGCTGCCTCCCTTTGCGTGGGTGGTACGTCCGGGAGGTGTTTGGCAGGAACCACAAAGGGGCTAGAGTATCCTCTGGATATGATTTGAAGCACCCACCTGTCTAATGTTATGGACTCCCATGCCATCAGGTGCAATGACAATCGTCCCCCGACTGCCTCCAGAGTAGAAAAGTGAGGCAACCACTCAGGGTTGCTGTCCAGGCCTGTCCAAGAAAGGTTCTCAAGACCCAAAATTCCTTGGACCCCCTCTGCCTCTGCACCTGTGTCCATTCTGTCCCCCTCTGCCTCTGGTGGAAGAAGAGCCCTGAGTGTCCTGGGAATACTGTGACTTCCGGAACCACATCTTCTTTTGCCCTCTCTGGTTTCGGGAAAAGGATCTTTGAGGGTTCAAGAAGTGGATTCCAGTGGCAGTGTCTTCTCGTCCTTCTAACTCTGGACTAAAGTCTCTTTGACAGTCTTACCAAAGAGAGTAGAGCCATCATAAGGGGCATTGGCAAAGGATGCCTTGAAATGTTCCGAAAACTGACATAGTCTGAGCCAGGTGTTGCACCCCATGGACACGCCAGACCCAGCCACCCTAGCCGTTCCTTCAGTACCATGTGAGAGGAGTCACATGGACATGTTGGAGACCTCTTTCAAAGTGGCCATCCTCATGGAGAACAAGTCCCTGTCCTCCTGCGACATGGACTTAGGGGGAGACTCAGCCAGCTCCTTGACCAGGTCGCGCTGGAGTCTCGTGACATGGGCCAGGTAGTTCAGCGCCCTAATTGAAAAGGTTGCAGACACATAAACCCGCTTTCCTAAGCAGTCCATCATCCGTGACTCTTGATCAGGGGGATGAACCGAGGAACTCTCTTGGGCTAGTTTCTTATTTGTGGCTGCTGCTACCACCATAGCGTCTATGGGGGACACATTGTTCCACGTTGGCCTGTCTGATGGTGGACTTAAGATCTAATCAGGACGTTTAGGGATTGGTTCCATGGTGTCTGGCTCCTTCCAGACTTGCGAGGTGACCAAGTCCACCATGAGATCTGCGTGAGGGGACACCCATGAAGTAGATGGGCCCATGCCGAAAGCCTCCAGGAACACGGACTCGTCATAAGAAGATTTGGGGGCATACCAACCTCCCTGTTGGCGAAGGATTTCCATGATGTCTCCAAAGGAGACATCCTCAGGAGGTGACCTGGGGGAACCTTCCCCATTATCCAAATCCGTGCCCTCGGTGAGGGACTCGGGGGAGTCCAAGTGCCTTATCTTACATGTATGCTTGCGAGACATGTCTCCAGTGGGGCTCTCCGGGGGGGAACTCGCAAGCCACTTTTTCCTCAGGGGGAACCATCTGGGGCTCCTTGAGCATGGGCTGTCCCTCTGGTAAAATGGTGGGATTCGTAGATAGAGCTGAGGGGGTCGGGGCAGGGCCCAAGGGAATAGTCAGGGGTTTTGATCTGGTGGACAGAACCCTTTCTACCACATCAAATGCCAAAGGAGAAAGAACCTCCTGGAGAACCAATAAGGAAGCCAGTCTCCCCGGATCCGACGTGAGAATCGGAACCGGGCCCAAAGTGGATGGAGCTCTGAGGGAGGGAACTTGGCTCGACAAAGCCGGAGCTGATGAAAAACGTTCCACTCCCTCAGATCCGACACCCATGCTCCGGCTCTGAGAGCTGCTCAGATCTGAACTGTTTGGATCTGACATGCTCCAGGCAGCTGTCTGCGTTGAAGCAGGTACCATCGGCGCCGACCCCCTAACTAAGGCCATCCTCGGATCTGAATACTCTGAACCTGGTGGATTGAAGAAGGAGAAATCGGTGTAAAAAAAAAAAGGAAGCGAGCTCCCCTCGCCACAGGGAGAGGGGGCTGGCAAAACCTCCATCTGGATTTGAGTATGAATGAACCTCATCATTTTACCCATGTCAACTTCCGATAAGCTCCGCGTGGACCTTGACGAGACCATGGACTCCAACCTTGTGGGTCAGGGAACCAAGGTCCTAGATGGAGAATGTGTCTCCTCTGGCTCCGGGGAAAATCTCAGAGATTGAAGCAGAGGGGAGTCATGGATCCTAGGCTGACTTTTGGCGGGAGAAGGAAGGTCCGGGGACCTCTTACATTTGTCAGGTCTGTGAGATTTTGTCTCTCTCTCCTTCGCTCTGCCCCTTTTCCGCTCCACTTCCACAGGCTTTGAAACTTGAGGTTCAAATTACACAAAGAGTGTGGCCATCTGCAGGAGACAATTTATGGCCACACTCAGTGCATCTTTTGAACACAGGCTTATCAGCCATGCTTCTATCCAGCCACTCAAACAAGAGAAGGGAAAAAAGGAGAGAGAAATTACCAGTTTTCCCACTCAAACCACTTACCACACACTCAAGTCACACAGAACACACTGAGGGGGGAGGGGAAGCAGAAAACCCACTCACTACACGGAGCTCAGGAGATCACGATGCTTCAGCAAGATGAGGCAAACGAGATCTGGGGGTTGGAAGGTAGTGGAGGTGTATTATGGGTAAGAGGAGGCGCTTGGAACTCAGAGCAGATGTAGTGAAATTGCCGGCTTGGATCCAATATGGATCTGGTATCCCACAGGTTGAAGACCAAATGAGGTAAACTACTTCAGATCATTTTGTTACCTTCATAAAATCCTAGTACATTTTGAATGCTAAAAGCTAAAAAACATATGTACAAATATAGAAGTTAATGCCAATAATAAAATTTCATTAGTTTATATACTAAAAAATGCAAGGTTTCACCAAAAGGGGGGGGCCTTTCTACATAAGGGCTTTAATCCAGAAGGGTCAGAGTCGCCGGACTCCTGGTCTGTAGAATCTGAAGGTAACTCAATTCTTTGTCTTTAACAGGGGAAGGCTGGCTACACCTAATTAAGCGTAATAGGGTCTTCCAGCCATTTGATATTTGTTTTTTTGGCATGGGAGCCTGAGCATGCACTTTGGTGGAGTCAGTTTTCTAGGCATAATGCATACTCTGGGCCTAAGAAACTTGGTAGTTTTAGCTAAAAGTAAGTTGTCAATAAAAAGCTTGATCTGAAGAGAGCTTGTCTAGCCCGAAGCTTATTGGATTTTAATATGTTTATCTTATGTATCTGTGTTTTAGACTCCATTCATTAAAGAGGTTTAACAGTTTTTTTTTTTTTTGAGGCCATTGATGGTTGTCGAAGTTTCTGTTCTTTAAAAATGAAGTCGTCAGTTTAGTTTGAACATTGGTAGGATGGAATACTCCCTCAGAAGCTGGTGGCTGCACAGCGGTTCGGACCATCAGAAGCATCTTGACATACGGACTCGTGGGTCTCAACAGGAGCATCTTGAATCCATAGAAGCAGGCATCAGGGGAACAAATAATAATGCCTCACTGAGTACTGAGTACTGGTGGACTGGTAATAGCTTAGCGGAAGCATCATTGGCAGTTTTTGCACCTATGCAGTCTGTATCTGTCTTTATGCCTTATGTTTTTTTTTTGGAAGAATTTAGTGACAAAGATAGCCCGATGACAAATGGTTCAGGCGTTAAACAAAGGCGTGGTCATAGGCTAAACAGGTGATGCAGTAAGAATGAAAATCTCTGGCAGGGTATTTGCTTTCCACAGGCAAGACAATTGTTAACTTTTTTCTGACGCCGGTTAGAGCAAGAAAAAGGATCCCCTTTAGAAGACTTCAGGATGATCAACTCGAAAACAAAATTTCCAGTTAATGACTGGACTTCAGCGCGAGAACCTCTTTCACTGCTTTGGGCTCCTCCTCGAACAAGAAAGACTGATGTAATGGGCGAAATTTGGCTGCCTGTTTTATACCCCTGACAACCTGATGTCATGGAAGAAGCGACAGCACCCGGCGCTTGAAATACCGGGAAGAACTCTATTATTTGTGCTGACTTGAGGGCTACCTGCAGAGGCAGATAGAAAACCCCAAGTGTGATGACTGCAACAAGTGAAACACAAGAACATCTGTTTCTACTCCAAGGAACATTTGCATTGAATAAGTTATAAGAACATCCACGTTGCTTTAAATCATCCATACGCATATGAGTGCCGTTAGTTCCATAAGAGGTAGCTAGTACAAAGTTGAATTGAGAATGCAACTCCTTGACCACTGAAAATATCCATTTCTGCGAAGCATTGTGGAAGGCTTAAGAAACAAACAGCAATCAAGTAACCAAGCCCAACAGCCGAAAGTAAGACTGCAAGAGAAAAAACGCTGCTCCAAAGCCACATAATAATGGTATTTTAATAAAGAAATGTAAGCACTTTAATTTCCAGTTCTACAGAAACATCATCAGACGAACAGATGCACTACCTCACATCAGCTTTAAATATCAGCAAAAACATCACTTCCTTAGGGATGAACCTCAACTCTTCGCGCCCAGGAGGGTGGCGTCCAAGTGCAAGGCATATTATATACATCTTGTGGAACATCTCACTTTCTAAGAAAGGTGGAGCCACAATGCAGGATACAAAGTTACAAAAAGAAGTTATGTACTCACCATAGCGTTCCATTTGAGGTAGTTCTACTTCATTTGTCTTCAACTTGTGGGATACTGGCTCCATATCAGATCCGAGCTGGCAATTTCACTAGCATCTGCTCTGGCTCCAAGCTCCTCTCCCTTATCCATAATACACCTCCACTACCTTCCAACCCCAGATCGAGTTTGCTGACCCTTATACTGATAACCCGACCTGAAAATACTTTATGACCTACCACTGCAGCCCGGGTGAGGCTGTTCATATGACAAGGTCAGGGAGAGACGGATGGTTAAAATGAAGTATAACTACTCAGATGGAAACTTATGGTGAGCACATAACTTCTTTATCTGAAATAGTTTACTTCATTTGGTCTTCAACCTGTGGCTCAGAGTCCCCAGCTACTAAACTCCTTGGTGGCCCTCATGGAAGGATATTCCGGAGCACCGTGGAACCAAAGGATGCTCTCCTTCTAGAAGTCAAATCCAATTTGTAGTGAGAAATAAAGGTATGAGATGAGGACCAAGTAGCTGCAGAACAAATATCATCCAGTGAGACTCTAGACCAAAAGGCCATAAAAGTAGCCATGGACCTAGTGGAATGAGCTTTCAACTGACCCGGAGGAGACATACCTTTGTCCTTATAGACCTGAGGGATGCATGAGGAAATCCACATAGCAATAGTGACCTTGGAGATAGGTTTACCCAAAAAGGGTTTATAGAAGGACACAAACAGCTGATCGGATTTATGGAAGTTTTTGGTTCTATGTAAATAAAATCATAACTGTCTATTAACATCCAACAAGTGGAGTTTGTAATCCATTTTGTTAGCAAAGGTAGGAAAGAAGACAGGTAAATTAATGGTTTGATTGATATTAACTTGTGATGCCACCTTAGGAAGAAAAGACGGATTGGTCTGAAGGGAAACCCTGTCTTTATGGGAAATCATTTATGGAACTTTGATGGACAAAGCTTGCAGTTCTGAAACCCTTAGCAGAAGTGATAGCCACCAGGAATGCTGTTTTCCAAGATAAGAATTTTAGATCTGTGGTTGCAGCAGGTTCAAAAGGTGGATCGACCATAGCTTGAAGAACCATAGTAAGGTCCCATGGGGAACAGGATCTTTGACGAGGGGGCGAACAGAAGAGTCCCTTTGGTAAAGGCTTTACACAGTCTGGAGGAGGCCAGTGAGGCAGAATTCTCACCCACATGAAAATGAAATGGCAGACAATTGAACTTTTGTAGTAGAAGAACTAGCTCCCTGTTGAAAAAATATTGGCTAGGAAATCAAGAATGGCAGAAATAGGAGCCATGAAGGGTCTAAACTCCTTTGAGAAGCCCAAAAGGAAAAACGTTTCCATTTGCTGCGGTAAACCTTCCTGGTGAAAGACTTATGAGCAGCCAGCAGAATAGACCTAAATGAAGAGGATAATCCAGGAATCCTAGCGATCATGGGAACTGGAGCAGCCAAGCTCTGAGCTTCAAACTGTCCAGGTTCAGATGAGGAATCCCCGATGGGTGTGAAATCAGATCTTGAATGGGATCCAATATCCAGGGTGGAGCCAGAAGGTGATACCAAAGGAAGGGAAACCATACCTGGTGAGGCCAAAACAGGGCAATGAGGATAACTGTTCCCCAGTCGCGACCTTTCTGTAGAAACCTCAGAATAAGAGATACTGGAGTGTAAGCATACAGAAGACCGGGAGGCTAAGCTTGGACTAGAGCATCTCTAGAGGACTCTCCGGCACGACGTTCAGAGTGAAAAACTTGTTGCACTTCGCGTTGGAAGGAGATGAGAAGAGATTGCAACAAGGCTGACCCCACTCCAGGGAAGCAAGATCTGCTCATACTGAAAGATTCAGAGACCACTCATAAGGCATCAGAATAGCCCGACTTAACCTGTCCCCTAGAATGTTGGACCATCCCGGAATGTGAGTTGCTATGAGAAAACAACTGGTGGAGATTGCCCATTCCCACTCTCATGGCCTCGTGACAAAGTGGGTAAGATCTGGACCCTCCCTGTTTGCTGGTCACGCACCAGACCACTGACATGTCTGATTGAATTGCAGTGGTTCCCAGAGGAAGAAAGGCATGGAAGGGCCTGCAACGCCAAAGAACTGCCCTAATCTCTAGAGCGTTTATGTGCAAGCTGGTCTCTACAGGGGACCACAGACCTTGGACTGTCCTGCCCGAACAATGCCCCCCCACCCGAGTTGGGAGGCGTCCATGGTCACTGCGGCTAGAGCAGAGGCTGAAACAAAGGGTCATCCCTCCAAGATCTCTGGAGAGCACATCCACCACAGAAGGGACGATAGACAGACCCGACTGAGTTGTATTGGATACAATAAAGGAAGTTCCAACAGAGACCACTGTACAGCTAGTGTCCACTGCAGAATTCTCATATGTAACCAGGCCCACAGAAGAAGCATTATGGTCGCTGCCACTGAATCTAAAGCCCTCAACACTGATTCTGCCAATGGAAGATGAGAACAGTAGATCAGAGAGACATGCATCGTCAGGTTTTGTACTCTCTCAGAGGTCAGGAAAATTTTGCATTATAAGGTGTCTACCCTTGCCCTAATATAGTCTATCACCTTGACAGGATTTAGAAGGGATTCAGATGCGTTGATTGTGATCCCCAAATGCAGGGCAAGCTTTAAGAAATAATCCCTGCTTTGGGAAAGTAGACGCCTGCTGGGAGCAGTGAAGAGCCAATCATCCAGGTATGGATAGACCTGAATCCCCTGAAGCCTCAGGTGAGCCTCTACTACCGCCATCACTTTGATAAACACCCTGGGGGCTGCGGTGAGACCAAATGGTAGGGCTCGAAATTGGTAATGATTGACTCCTAGCCGGAAATGGAGGAACTTCCTGGAGCTTCTGTGAATCTTTATGTGACAGTAGGCATCCTGGAGGTCTAACAAGCACATCTAGTCGCTCTCTTGCAGGTACAGCATGATAGACTGTAGTGTGACCATCCAGAATTTTTCTTTGGCAACTGACAGGTTCAGGGTAGATAGGTCAAGAATGGGCCTTAAGTCCTCTCTTTGGCACCAAAAAGAACCTGGAGTAAAGACCGATCCGGACTGATCTGGGGGCAGTTCGATGGCTCGTTTTCTAGCAGTTTGAAAATTTCCTGTGCTGCTGCCTCCCTCTGCGTGGGTGGTACGTCCGGGGATGTTTTGGTGTTTGGCAGGAACCACAAAGGGCTAGGTATCCTCTGGATATGATTTGAAGCACCCACCTGTCTAATGTTATGGACTCCCATGCCATCAGGTGCAATGACAATCATCCCCGACTGCCTCCAGAGTAGAAAAGTGAGGCAACCACTCAGGGTTGTTGTCCAGGCCTGTCAAGAAAGGTTCTCAAGACCCAAAATTCCTTGGACCCCCTCTGCCTCTGCACCTGTGTCCATTCTGTCCCCTCTGCCTCTGGTGGAAGAAGAGCCCTGAGTGTCCTAGGAATACTGTGACTTCGGAACCACATCTTCTTTTGCCCTCTCTGGTTCCGGGAAAAGGATCTTTGAGGGTTCAAGAAGCAGATTCCAGTGGCAGTGTCTTCTCGTCCTTCTAACTCTGGACAACGTCTCTTTGACGGTCTTACCAAAAAGAGTAGAGCCATCATAAGGGACATTGGCAAAGGATGCCGTGAAATGTTCCGAAAACTGACATAGTCTGAGCCAGGCGATGCACCTTATGGACACGCCAGACTCAGCCGTCCTAGCCGCTCCTTCAGTAGCATGTGAGGAGGAGTCACATGGACATGTTGGAGACTGCTTTCAAACTGGCCATCCTCACGGAGAACGAGTCCCTGTCCTCCTGTGACATGGACTTAGGGGGAGACTCAGCCAGCTCCTTGACCAGGTCGCGTTGGAGTCTCGTGACATGAACCAGGTAGGTCAGCGCCCTAATAGAAAGTGCTGGGGTTGCAGACATAAACCCGCTTTCCTAAGCAGTCCATCATCCGTGACTCTTGATCAGGGGATGAACCGAGAACTCTCTTTGGGCTAGTTTCTTATTTGTGGCTGCTGCTACCACCATAAGCGTCTATGGGGGACACATTGTTCCACGTTGGCCTGTCTGATGGTGGACTTAAGATCTAATCAGGACGTTTAGGGATTGGTTCCATGGTGTCTGGCTCCTTCCCAGACTTGCGTAGGTGACCAAGTCCACCATGAGATCTGCGTGAGGGACACCCATGGAAGTAGATGGGCCCATGCCGAAAGCCTCCAGGAACACGGACTCGTCATACAAGAAGATTTGGGGGCGCCACCAACCTCCTGTTGGCGAAGGATTTCCATGATGTCTCCAAAGGAGACATCCTCAGGAGGTGACCTGGGGAACCTTCCCATTATCCAAATCAAATGCCCTCGGTGAGGGGACTCGGGGAGTCAAAGTGCCTTATCTTACATGTATGCTTGCAGGAGACATGTCTCCAGTGGGGCTCTCGGGGGAACTCGCAAGCCACTTTTTCCTCAGAGAGGGAACCACCTGGGAATCCGAGCATAGGCTGTCCCTCTGGTAAAATGCTGGGATTCATTGGAGATGGGGAGCTGAGGGGGTCGGGGCAGGGGCCCAAAGAGAATAGTCAGGGGGCTTGATCCGGTGGACAGAACCCTTTCTACCACATCAAATGCCAAAGGAGAAAGAACCTCCTGGAGAACCAATAAGGAAGCCAGTCTCCCGGATCCGGCGTGAGAGGTCGGAACCGGGCCCAAGGAATGGATGGAGCTCTGGGGAGAGGGAACTTGGCTCGACAAAGCCGGGAGCTGATGAAAAACGTTTCCACTCCCTCAGATCCGACACCCATGCTCCCGGCTCTGAGAGCTGCTCCAGATCTGAACTGTTTGGATCTGACATGCTCCAGAGCAGCTGTCTGCGCGTTGAAGCAGGTACCATGCCGGCGCCGACCCCTAACTAAGGCCATCCTCGGATCTGAATACTACTCTGAACCTGGTGGATTGAAGAAGGAGAAATCGGTGTAAAAAAAAAAAGGAAGCGAGCTCCCCTCGCCACAGGGAGAGGGGGCTGGCAAAACCTCCATCTGGATTTGAGTATGAATGAACCTCATCATTTTACCCATGTCAACTTCCGATAAGCTCAGCGTGGATCTTAGCCAGCGAGACCATGGACTCCAACCTTGTGGGTCATCAGGGAACCAAGGTCCCTGGATGGAGAATGTGTCTCCTCTGGCTCCGGGGAAAATCTCAGAGATTGAAGCAGAGGGAGTCATGGATCCTAGGCTGACTTTTGGCGGGGAGAAGGAAGGTCCGGGACCTCTTACATTTGTCAGGTCTGTGAGATTTTGTCTCTCTCTCCTTCGCTCTGCCCCTTTTCCGCTCCACTTCCACAGGCTTTGAAACTTGAGGTTCAAATTACACAAAGAGTGTGGCCATCTGCAGGAGACAATTTATGGCCACACTCAAGTGCATCTTTGAACACAGGCTTATCAGCCATGCTTCTATCCAGCCACTCAAACAAGAGAAGGGAAAAGGAGAGAGAAATTACCAGTTTTCCCACTCAAACCACTTACCACACACTCCAAGTCACACAGAACACACTGAGGGGAGGGAAGCAGAAAACCCACTCACTACAGAGCTCAGGAGATCCACGATGCTTCAGCAAGATGAGGCAAAGCGAGATCTGGGGTTGGAAAGGTAGTGGAGGTGTATTATGGGTAAGGAGGCGCTTGGAACTCAGAGCAGATGTAGTGAAATTGCCGGCTTGGATCCAATATGGATCTGGTATCCCACAGGTTGAAGACCAAATGAGGTAAACTACTTCAGATCATTTTGTTACCTTCATAAAATCCTAGTACATTTTGAATGCTAAAAGCTAAAAAACATATGTACAAATATAGAAGTTAATGCCAATAATAAAATTTCATTAGTTTATATACTAAAAAAATGCATACAATTTCATAATAAAAATCAAATACCTGCTTTCAACTTTAAAATAGGTTTGATCGATATGCACTCATTAAGCCCTGGAGGAGTGGTGGCATTTAAGAGAACTTGCCAATACAGTTCGCTTTTCTTCACTAAGGTCTCCTAGTCACCCCCTCTATCTAGTGCATCCAACTTTTCCAAAATAAAATACAAATTTCTTATAACCAAGACATGTGGTGGAATGTTTATAAAGTGCATTACTTGTATTTTTGCTCTTAATAGCATAAAGATGCTGATAAATTCTCATACATAAGGGGTTAGTTTTGCCACTATAAAGAGCTAATCAACTAATGCAGTTTTATTATTGGCATTAACTTCTACATTTGTACATATGTTTTTTTAGCGTTTAGTATTTATAATGCACTAGGATTTTATGAATGTAACAAAATGTTTTGTAACTTTGTATCTTGCATTTTGGTGCCACCTTTCTAAGAAAGTGAGATGTTGCACAAGATGTTGTATAACCTGCCTTGCAATTGGCCACCACCCCCTCAAGGAAGTGAGGTTCATCCCTTAAAGAAGTGATGTTTTTATGTTTTTTAAAGGATGTGAGGTAGTGTATCTGTTTGTCTGATGATGTTTTTGTAGCACTGGAAATGAAAGCGCTTACATTTTATTAAAATACCATTTTGTGGCTTTGGAGCAGAGTTATTTCTTCTTGCAGTCTTACTTTTCACTGTTGGGCTTGGTTACTTGGTCAGTGTGATTTCTGGAAAAATTTGGGTATTAAAGGAGGGAAGGATAAGTGTACAGGAGACCAGAGGGCCAATTGTAGACTAAAGTATCTTTCAGTGACTCCCCTTCAGGGGGAATTAGGGCAAAAAAACTGCTGCACTTGTTGGAAGCGGGAAGCAAAAAAGTTGTAGCAAGGTTGACCCCAGTGACAAAAAATCTTTCCGTCACTGCATGATTGAGAGACCACTTGTGTGACATCAAGATGCTCCTGCTGAGCTTGCTGGCCAAAAAGTTGAATTTTTGCGGTATGTGCATTGCGAAAGCTGTTGGAAGAGATCACTCACTGCCAAACTCAGTGTTTCTTGGCAAAGGGGATAAGATCTGATTCCCCCCTATTTGTTGATGTACTAAATCACTGACATATTGTCTGTCTGGATAGCAGTTTTCCTAGAGGGACAGAGTTCTGAAAGACCTGCAATGCTAATAGGACCACTCATGTCTAAAACACTAATATGCAAATTGGTCTCTTCTGGGGGCCACGTGCCTTGAACTGTCCTTCCCAAGAAATGCACCCACAGCTGGGAAGCATCTGTGGTCAACATGGCCTTTGTGTCCGAAAGGATAAAGGGACGTCCCTGATAAACCTTGTCGGGCTGAATCCACCAAAGCAGAGTCATTGCAGGCGTGTGAAATTTTTATAGGATGTTTCAAAGGGTGCTGAATCATCGACCACTGTACTGCCAGGATCCACTGAAGAGCTCTCATGTGAAGGCAAGCTGTAGATAACAGGGTGATCACTGCAGCCATTGAATCTATGGCTTGAAGACCAATCTTGCTGGAGGAGAGAGATGGTCTAGAATTTGTCCGAAATGCAATTTTTGGGTATGAACTCTGGCTTGGGGTAAAAATGCAAACTGCCAAGTTTTCAGGTGAGCTTTTACAAATAAAAAGTACAGGTGTGTACACTTACCATAAATGTAGATGTTCGAGTGTATTCATTGCAGTCATCACGCTTGGATTATCTGCCTACAGGTAGCCCTCAGTCGGCCTGAATACCAGAGACTTACCCCGGGATTCATGAACCTTGCGCCAGGCGCCCGCATAGCGTTGGCGTTATAAAGCCAAATATGGCCACCGAGCGATTCAGGTATGCTAAACACACTGTGTGCGGTATTGCACCATGCAAATGAAGGCAAATAGCGATCCACGAGAGTAGGCGCTTATATGAAGCGTAGCTTCGTAAGAGACGCGGCAATGTAAACCACAAAAGCACGGTTTACATTTACCCAAACATGACCAAGGAGTAACGGAAGGCTGTCAACGTCAGGTATCATACAGGTGCAATATGCCAATGGCGAAAGGCACCGAGAATGTCCAAAGAAAACATGCACAAAATGTAAATAATGACATAAATGGTATATGCGCTTAGAAACCACAGCAGGAACCCGGACATGTGCACAGAAGGTGCAAAACAATGAAATAATATGACAATGTCCTAAAGAGCAGGTATAATAATACACATCAGCTGCACAGCCACCACACACCATAGTATGTATGGAAAGCCTCAACCCCAAGCGCAAGGGTTGTCAAGGAGTGGCGGTGTTACGGCGCCGTAACCATGTATTAGCAGTCAATGCCATGCAAATGAGGCAGATAATAGTGAATCGCAAAACCGCCGCGCGGTGTAAGGATGGAGCAAACAGGCGCAGTGTGGTATTACACCGAGAGTGGCCTACACGAGAATACATGTCAATTGCAGAGGGTGTGCCACTGTAGGAGGAAGCTTACATTGGAGGCCAGCAAACATGGGCTGTACAATACACATCAGCAGCAGCAGGACCGCGCGGTGAGGAAATAGATGCGCTGAGAATTACATAATCTTGGCGCGCAGATGCATGTGCACGAGGATGACTACGTTCCCCAACTCCAGTCATGTGACTGGCCTCCCGTCAGCAACCACGGATATAGGAAGGTAATGCGGAGAATATGAAATCACGAGGAAGCAGTGTAATTGGAGCCGTAATGAGCAATCAACACCAATCAATCCAGGAAGAGGCAAGCGGCAGCTGACAGCTCTGTGATGCAGACTCCCGCCACAAAGCCGGGAAAGGGAGGCATAGGAATGCAAAGATAGTAGGGGATGTAGCAGAAAGTGCAAGAGCAGAAAGAACCCGAAATAAGGTTGGTGCCAGAAGTACAGAGGTAGCATTCACAGGCGGCGGCAGACAAAATGCATCATATGCCATGTGCCTGCAGGATGCACTGCAGGCAATAGTAGGTGCAACGATGCAGAAACAGTAAGGTAAGATGCAAAGCTAAGCTTCTTCTCAATGCAGGCAAGTGTAATGTAACACCAAGGCAACAGCGTTGCAGTTGCAACAGTAAAACCACGGAAGATAATCCACAGATCACGGCCGCACAGACACACCCAATGACATCACCGGGTGTACAGCACAACAGTATAAAGTGTGAATGCACACAACACACTGTGCCTTGATTTCCCAAGCGCGCTGACTGTAGAGTGTAAACACACGGGGAACTTTAATATGTATATGTTGGGTGCCGGGCCGTGGCCGTGATGCACATCGGTATGTCAGAGACAGAGCGGAGTTGCGGAGGAGGGTGCCAACTTCACCGTGAGGCCTCAGAGGAGAAGGAGAGTGTTCAGACCAAGGGTGACCTACCAGGGGCTGCAAGACCTGGAGATAGTAGAGCGCTACAGGGTGGACAGGGACACGTTACAGCAAATAGTGGAGCTGTGCAGGCCACGCCTGAGAACAAGAGACAACAGAGGGCCCATCCCAGTGGACACAAAGGTATGTGTGAGCTTGCGAATACTGGCAACAGGTACCTTTCAAAGGCCAACCGGGGATATAATGGGCACCTCACAGGCATCAGCATCCAGGGTACTACACCAGTTCCTGGATGCCATGTTACGACTTATGCCCATGAGTATATAAACTTCCCCAGATCTCAGGAGGAGTTGGCTGGCAATATGCGCCACTTCCACCGTGTGGCACAATACCGGAGGTACTGGGTGCGATAGACTGTCAAATGCGCAATACATAGAAATCAAGTCACCACCGAGGGAGCAGGGTAGGCAGCTACATAGAAACATAGGGATACCCCTCCATCAATTGCCCGAATTAGGTCATGTGCAATGCGCAGGGCATTATCATGGATGTGTGTGCTGGCAGCCCTGGAAGCTACCACGACTCCCTTATATCTGGCATGCCTCACAGCTGTATCAGGTATTCGCCAGAGAGGGACATCACACAAGGTCACCTTGTGGGGGATGCCTGGGGATGCTGGCTGGTGCACTGGAGCCGTGGATGATGACACCCATCAGAAATGCACACACACACACATGTGCAAGAGCGCTTATAATAGAGGCACACGCACAAACCAGAATAATCATAGAGCGTGTGTTTGGGATGTTGAAATCACGGTTCCGGTGCTTGGATACATCCGGTGGAGCCTTGCAGTACTCTCCAGGCACATGTGCCCACATATTCATAGTATGTTGTATGCTACACAATATGATTCTCTTGGAAACAGCTGCTGCAAGGGACATAATGGTGTGCCAAGAGGCCACCAAGCCCGCCACAACTGCCAAGGGCAAAGCACAGGCACAGACGTTCAAGCGACCAAGAACTACACTCCTACCAGCCCCAGTAGGTGAGACGGGCGTACCAGAAATATAAACTATGCACCTGGCAAGAGAGGCATTATAGCACATACTCTGACAGCAGTAAGGCCCCATGGACTGACACCTCCCTACCTGCACACACAGTGAAATGGGCCACACAAAGCATGTCCGCCCACAGCTAATGTATACGTATGGGCGGACCTGTAATGTCTTGAAAAACTCCAACATAGGCACCACCCAAACACTGCACACCCAATAGCCAGCGGAGCGCCGGGCATAACCACCTCAACCTTGCGCTTGGGTCTACATGAGCAGGCGTGGCAGTATACTACTTCAAGCGCAAATCGACTACATATGTACTTATGTGCATACACACGAATCACGGAGATAGATATCCATTACACACGTAGAAATGCCATAACACACATACACGAATTATAAAGTACATGGTAAATACTTGGAATCAGGGATGCAATTTTAAAAAAAA